>NC_139829.1:34216111-34276111 GCF_963691815.1 Echiichthys vipera | reverse complement strand
AGCGTCCTCCCGTCCTCCGGAGCGTGGACTCCTGCATCAAACTCGCCAAGGCTGAACTTGGAATACTTGGTATTGAGAAACGGCTTCGGTGTCACCGTCATTGTAGCCGTGGGATGACTCTAACGGCAATGTAGCAGCAGCGATTTCTACCTGTGTGTGTGTATATACACACATATAGGTATCAACAGAGTAATGCCCAAGGTCCGTATGTATATATATATATATATATATAAATATATACATATCCGCCCTGCGATAGACTGGCGTCCTGTCCAGGGTGGACCCCGCCTCGCGCCCGATGTCAGCTGGGATCGGCTCCAACCCCCCCGCGACCCCAACCCCGGGATAAGCGGTTGAAGATGAATGAATGATATACATATCCACATACATGCACAGTTTCCGAATGCAGGCTGTGTGCATTTCTCTGTGGATTGAGCATTTTGATACCTTCACAGCATTTATAAAGCACCTAAACCTGCTTTATAATCAAAAAAGACACGGAAATCTGAGACTGTCAAACTCACAAGCACAATGTTTCTCCAGAGACGACGTCAATCAGAGGTTCCCAACAAGAGTGAACCTTAGAAAAAACAGGACTTTTCTCTAATATTTGCTTCTCTCTTTTGAAATACTGTATAGTTTTAGGTCTTACGGCCTCTAAATGTGTTTAAATGAATCAGTCTTTGATGGGAAAGTTACTCTCTAAGCTCAGGCACCATTGTGACAAACTACACACCTCTCAACACCAGGACAGAGTTAAAAACCAAAGCTGCAAACTATGGAAGTCACCAGCATGTTGATGTGATATCGAACCCACCCCGTGCTATAATTTGAACAATAGTTACTCGGATATGCGTTAGAAAACGACACAGGCTCTTTCTGCTATAGCAATCTCATCTGATTAGCCCTCATTCAATCATAGTGAAATGCCACCTCGCGCCTGTCACATTGTATATGAGTCATCGGGCAGGAAAGCTGGTCATTACAATCATGACATCAAATGCCTGGCAGCAGAGGTCAATCAGTGTACATTAACCAAACAGAGCTCATTTGTTTTACAGCTTTTAGTGGCGTGTTGGCACCAGCGTACACAAGCTTTAGGCTGGCATCCAGCGGGCGTGGAGGGCCTCCCAGCAGAGCGGGAGCAAGATGGGCCCGGGCCAGCCCTCTAACAGACGGATATGAGGAAGACGGAACGGGGTGTTAATGCGTCCCCTTCCCCTCACTGTTCAACCACTCAGCTGATTTATGCAGCTGAAATGAACTCCTTTACTCTGGGCGCTCATAAATACCTAAAGGGTTTTTAAAAATGATGGTCAGGTCACTGGCAGAAACACACTTTTGTGCACTTTTTTGGGGGGGGGGGGATAAGTTTATTCAGTCTCTTTGTTCCTCTCTCTTGTTTTTGGCCACAACACTTTGAAATCTTTGGGTGCTGTCTGACATGACATCACACTGATGCATTAGTCTGTGAGTTGGTGTACAGACACACACAGACACACAGTCACACACACACGCACACACACTCGCAGACAGTCCAAAGATCACTCTTAACCCTCACCTGGTCCTAATTATAGCAGATGGAGGCACATTTCGGTGACACTCTGGTGATCTGTCATCGACAGGCCCTCTCCGTCTGGCTGGGAGTGATATCTCTCTCTGTAAAATATGTATGACATCAAAAAGCCTTAAAGGTTATTACAAATTAATAATGAGTAGTGGGCCGAGAGCAGTAAAAAATAGCCTTCCCCTGGTGTCGTGTTTAAATGTTTAATTTAACATGCTCCAGTATAGATGTGGACCGCCTCCCAGCGCTCCCAGGGCCCCGAGGCCTCACCAGACCATCGGAGGTCTGGAGCAGACAAACCCAGACCACCAGGCTCCCATGAATTAAGATTGACATTCAGATTACACTGATTCATGCAGACGTGGATGTTCATCCGTCTGGAGCCGTCAACTGTTATCTTGAAGCGTGCTGCGCTCCTCCTATCTGTGCGTCTCTTAACAGCATACAAAATCATAAAAAACACTAAAGGCAGCAGTTTTACTCGCATCAAGCACAAATTCTCTGTAGACTGCGAGACATAGAAAAGCTCTTTCTGAGTGTTCCTCTGAAGCAAGTCGAATCATTGGCCCTGAACCCCCCTCACAGTAATGTCTGAAGACACTGTACAAAATTGCCTTATTTATGCCTGTAATGTAAGCTGTCTGTTCTGGTGTCGCTCATTCTCTGTGGAACGCACGACGGTGGCAGCCGAGTCTGGAGTGAATTTGCCGGGCGACTACCTGGGAAACATCAACAGTCATTAATTATGTAAAACTCTCCTCACAGTGGGAGCGAGAGCTGCACACAACTGCAGCGCCCGCTCCTATTAGACTCAATGTACTCTACAATGAGCCCGCACTGCCTGGGGGGGCGCGGAGGGATTATCAGCCTACCGCCACGACCCCCCATAGAAAGACACACACGCGCTGTACAGTACACACACACACACACACACACACACACACACACGCTAAATGTGACGTTCTATTAAGTTCTGCACCAATGTATGCTTGTGTTTAGCTGAGGAGGAGAATAACAGGGCTCTCTGGGCTGTCTCTCCTCCCTAGTCACCCCATCATTCACGTCTCTCCTTTTGCAGGTCCTGTCGGGCCTTTTTTCTCTCTCCCCGGCAATTGTCTGCGTTCCGCCTTTGTCGCTACAATGAATGAAATCGGCAAATCTGACAGGACAAATGATATGCCATGTTTGTAAGGAACGCCGTGTAAGGGGGACTGTTTCGTTGTTGATAGTGCTGCCACCGGCATCGCGCTGGTCTCCGCCACTTGCAGCCAAATTACCCACAGAGCCGTCCTTCGCGGGGCCTACCTGAGATCTTCTTCCGAGCACTGCCATTGACGACGGCAGATTCATCAAGCAAATAATAGACCTAATTTCTGCACCATGTGTTTCCAATCCATCTTCCGTTTGCAACAGACGCAGGATTGTTTGGCAGACTTCAAGTCGTCGCCGCAGCGTTCCGTCCCTCCATCAGCTGCGCTCTTCTCGCCGTGGTTCAAAGCTCGTTCATCAGCGCTGCTCCTTTTAACGGATGCGGCTTTGGCATGATGTTCCTCCACGCTGAAACAAAGGCAGCGCTGACACCTGTAATTAATTAGGCTATTATGCATTCCGCAATGATAATTGCCTCACTGGAAAGTCACCAGCCTTCTAAGAGGGAGAGAGAGGAGAGGTGGACGGAGAGCGCTATCCATCATAGTGGAACGTTCTCTCCCCCTCTCTCTTGCTCTCTCTCCCCTTGTGTCATGCTGTCTCACCTTGACTAGTGTAGGCAGGGCTAGAGAAACACTGTCAACATGTGTCTGAGGGCGAGATATGCAGCTGTGCCTCCCTCTTGCCAGGGCTGCTCCACCAGCGGCCTGCCAGGGTCCATCCACTCCGGGGCTTTAGCTCACATTGGCACAGTTACCCGTGACACCCCATCTGTTGGAGCTTTGTTCACTAGGGCAGTACAGCACCAGGATAATGGGGGCACTTTATTTTTTATAATTAGCCCTTACCTACACTTCTCCTCTCTTCTCTCCTCTTAACAGTTCTCCCAGCTCTGAAATCTAGTCCAGGTGCACTCATTGCTTCTTTTCACAGCCCTCCCTTTCAGCATCAACCGGTGCCTTCATCTCAGCCTCAGCACGCCCCCGCTCCCTCCCATCGTGACATGATGGATACGTTTTCAGCAGACACACTTTCCTCAAGGTTTAGGTCATTCTCTGCATCAAACATTTGAAAGCGCGAGCTCAAAGAAAATGACAACTCCTGTCTTTTGAACTACAAAGACTTTCAAAAAAGATGTGTTTTTTTTCCCACTCCGTTTTTCTCTCACCGGCTCTTGACTTTGACTTTGCTGTGACTTTGAGGTGTTAGCGCAGAGGCTGGTGCTTTTGAGTTTTGTTGAGAGGCTAGGGTAGCACAGCGCTTCTGCCGCCTGTTGATGGTGAGGGGGACCCAGAAGGCACCTGCTGCGTGGTGGAGACAGCAGGCCCTTTGATCTTGGTTTAATGTCGTGCCATGTTTTGTCTCTCGTGCTGCTCTGTGTGCCACGTCCATCAGGATTACGTCAGCCCCACCTTGATGTAGAGATCTGTTCTCCCCTCGGCCTGGGTCATTATCGGTACGTCCCTACTGGGGTATTGACCCGAGGTCTCGCTCATCTTGTCTCATATTCAAGTAAAACACCGTAGGTCATATATCTTGATGCATCTTTTTATGCTAGCAGCATGGCTCTGGGGTCTGTCAGTCGCTCTCTACATCGTTTTGGTCCAGACTGTAATATATAAGCAACACTTTGATGGATTGCCATGAACTTTTGTACAGACGTTCATGGTCCCCAGAGGATGAATGCCTTTTGTGATAATCTTTTCATCTAGCATCACCTTGAGGTTGACATTTGTCGTTTTTAGGAAAAAGTATTGGTAACTGTTTCTGGACATTGTAGTGGAAATGATAGTAGACTTCAAGAAGAGCGCAGCCCCACCCTCTCCCATCAACTTGCGTGACTCCCCAGTGGACACTGTGGAGTCCTACCGCTTCCTGGGCACCATCATCTCCCAGGACCTTAACATCAGTTCCCTCCTCAAGGGTGCCTTCTGGGTCCCCCCTCACCTTATTGAGGCAGTTAAAGAAGTTTAAGAAGTTTTTGTATGTCACGTTTTGTTGCTATGATTGGTTGTAGGTTTATCCAATTGCTTCCAGAGGCATTTTGGTCAGTGTCAGTTGATGACGCCCCTTGGAAACTGAAAATGAACTTAGAGATTCCAGCAAATACTAGCAAATACCTGCAAATCGAATGACATTCCCATCAGCCTCAACTTTACTTTGTGCTTCTTGCTAATATGCTAAAACTAAAATGGTGAACATGGTAAACGTTATAGCTGCTAAATATTAGCATTTTAGCATTGGCATTGTGAGTATATTATCATGCTGATGTTAGCATTTAGCTCATAGCGCCACACCAAGTACTGCCTCATGAAGCAGCATGCATGGCTATAGACTTAAATTCACGTTTGTTGACTGCTAATGCAATAACAGCTGTAAAAACATAATAAGAAAACCTCCCCTACTTTTTCTTTGGATAAATATGATCTTGAAACCTACATGGACATTTTCCTGCTTCATACTATACAACTCTACTTCTATTCATATGCAGGTGAGCCTCTCCCATAAGGCCCCTATACGTGGAGATGTATTTTCAGTCACTGCATTATTGTAGCTTGTACTCACATGACTGTTTAAGTGCTACAAAAGAATATCGGTCAGCTCTGACCATTTATTTGGCTGAGGCTGCAACCCTGCAGTGGCGGTGGCGTCAGTCCGTTGTGAGCGCAGCGTGTTGACTGACAGGCACCACTGATTGGAATTGACGTGGCGACGAGATGTGTGTCAGTGCTCTGACTGCTCATCTCGTCGGGCACCCAGAAACGGCCACAGCCGGCCGCTGCTACCAGCGCTCTGAGATGGGTGTCACCATGATTAAATCTGCCCTCAAACACAGTCTGTGCATCTGCGTCAGTTGGACTCGACGTGTGTGTTTGCATTCTTCCAAGTTCAAGTGTGTGTGTACGTGGGAGTGCGTGTGTGGGTGTACACGGGTCTCTCATCGGCCAGACTGTATTGCAATAGTGTTTACCTCTACCCCTCTCCTCCACCCACTCATCAGTCACTCCGCACCAACTCATCTCTCCTCTGAACCTACACTCAACGCAAAACAAACGCCAGCGGTGACAGCTGCAAAAAGTGCTGGGTGGCGCAGCTAAAATGTGATCTTTTCCCCTGCTTCTGAAGGGAAAATTATGGTTTTGCATTTGCTTTTTTTTAACATACAGATCACACATGAATGAGACTGGAAGCGCATAACTGTAGGTTTGCATACGTCTTCCTTGGACTGGTTATACAATGTTGAAACAACCGAATCCCCACACACATGCAAAAGCCAGTCACATGTTGTGTACACCCGGGCACAGAGACATACATGCTTCAAAGCCTGTGATTAGCTTGTGCTGCAGGCTTTCCTGGATCAGTATTAAATGTTTACTTTTTGGGGGCTCGTCAGATGACATTAGAAGACAGTGTTGAGTTAATTAAGGAATAATTTAGCTAATTAGGAAACATTTACGCCACCTATCCAATCACATAATCAGCTGAATGGAACCAACAGATATCTCTTTCTACATTATGACCTTGAAAATCTAAACATTGACAACTTTGTAGTATCAGAACTGTTAAAGAAATATTCCAATACACACGAGATACAATATACGTATGTCACCATGACACGATTACAATGAGCTGTTTATTTCTCAGAAGGTTATTCAAGTTTGTGCCAATGGTCTTTTGGCGAAGTGTAACAATCTCTCCCAGTCTATTTTTGTAGACAGTGCTGACGTTGCCCAACCACTTATTGCAAAAGTCAACATTGACTCCATAAAAGATGAATAAAACATTTCCATCAGCGATCTGTCGACGTTCAGACCCCTCAGCTTTCTTCACAAAAACGCTTTCTGATTGGGCGTTTTGCAGATGGAGTCAGTGTTGGCACCAAGACTCTCGTTGTCGTCCAGGCTGGCGCCCCGGGTGCCTATTGGCTTACTGTCTCCACAGCTACGCCGTTGATAAAAGTCATGACAGCGGAGTTTCAGGGGGAACATCGAGTTGCAAGTAACAGTCATCGCACCAGTTGATAAAAACTGTCCAAGGCTGGACCACGTCCCACATCATGGTGCTGCAGGAGGCTAACAATCACCCAATCATCGCCTCGACTCAATCATAATCTGTTATCGGTGGAGTGCCCGATAACAAGTCCTGCAGAACACATCAGGGCCTAGAAATGCGTATCTTAGGGCGCACTCACACTGTCCTTCCGCACCGCGCCCCGGGCTTTAGGGTACTTGCCCCCCCTCCCTCTCCCCCCGCGCCCCAGCCCAGTTTGTACTCACACTACCTGGGCCTCGGCGAATGCTTCTTGCTGTCCATACGTCATCACGCCGTAACACGTCACACGCATTGATCGCGTGTGTGTGGCTTTGTTTCCAGATCTTTCCGTAGACCTCTGAGTTTTTGTGCGTCTTGTCGACTGTTTTTGAATATTTTCATCCGACCAAATCTGCAGTAAACACTCCACCTCCACATCACACCAACGTGAACCTTTCACCGCCATTGTTTTAAATGTCCGCGCATGGTCCCTCCTTCTTTTTTCTACGTCCGAACAGGCGCACATACCGCTACCGCTGTAGGGCTCGTGCTCGTGCTCGTGCTCGTGCTCGTACACGTGCGCACGCTCCTGCTCCTACATGTGCACGTGGACGGCCCGCTGTCCGCAGTTATGCACGGAACGGTTGCACTCACACTGCTTAAACGTACTAGGCTTTAGCTGAAAAACCGGTTTTGGCCCGGTACAGAAGGACAGTGTGAGTGCGCCCTTGTTGGACATTAGAGCTGAAACAATTAGTCCATTAATCATTTACTTGATTGACAGAACTTGACAGTGTTCATTTTTAGGGATAGGAATTAATAATATAGTATTGATACCAGTGTTGGTGGATTCTTTATCAATTCTCTTATTGATTCCTGAGCAATTTTATGTGTGGAAAAAAGATCGGCCTGCGCAGGTTTTCAGCAACAATGCAGCTGTTTTATTATCTCTAGAGCAGGGACGTCAAAGTCAAATACATCAGAGGGCCGAAAAAACAGATTTGCTACAAGCCGAGGGCCGAACTGCTTCAAAGTTTATTAAAACATATTAAAATTATTGCATATAACCTATTGAACCAAGACCTAACACAGTGTGCCGTATTTTATTACATAATTAAATGAATAATCCAATATTTTCTTATGACTTTAGTTAATTCAAGGAAAACATTTATCAACAGGCAAACAGCAAAAAAGAAAATGTCCTTCAAACATAAAATATGTTCCTTAATATCAAGATAAAGACGCACAGCTTTGCCTTTTACCTTCGTGAACATGTGCATGAGTTTGCGGGCTACCGTTGCATTGTGGGTAATGTAGTTTTGGTGCGTGAAAAACACCAGCAGGCGGCTGTGGCGTGCGGGCCGGTTCTGATACTAATCAAATATCATCCCGGGGGCCAAGATCATTCAGATCAGGCCAGATCCGGCCCGCGGGCCTTGACTTTGACACCCATGCTCTAGAGTACGAACAGTGATATTAGAAAGTATTTGTACATAGTTTTTTTGTTTAGGTTTTTTAGGTTTTTCAAAGAATAAAGGCTAAACCTGCCTGCGTTATTATAACAGAATAAATGTGAGTTGATTGGCAGAATAATTATCACCAACTATTTTGATAAAAGATTAATTGTTGAAGTAATTTTCATGCAAAAACGGTAGAAAATGTTGTTTTTAGCCTCTTAAACATGGACATTTCCTGCTTTTCTCTGTATTGTACCATATTAAACTGCATATCTGTTGGACTTTGAGAAACTGGGAGGAATATTTTTTAATATTACTATTTTCTGACATTTGAAAAAACAAAGGATTAATCGATTAAGTACAGTAAATGATTGGCAGATTAATTGATCATGAAAATAGTTGTAAATTGTGAAACGGTCAGAAATACATGACGGCGATAAAAGGAATTGATAAGACCAGATCCATATTTGTTCCCGGCTCTGGATTCCCATCCCTACCTATTTTACCACATTTTCAATAACTAGTCATGATGTATTCAGCTTCATTTCTCTGGTTCCAGCTTTTCAAGAGTGACTTTGATGTTTTGTATGATTGTAAATGTAATATTTATAGTTTTAGACTGTTGTTCCAACAAAACAAGCAATCTGAAGACATCATGTTGGAGTTGGCAAACTGAGATTGGCTTTAATGTTTTTACTATTTTACTGGTTAATAAAGAAAAAACAAATTAATCGATAATGAAAATTGTTAGTTTCAGCTCTAATCTGTATTCTCTGAGGAAGAGATGCATTTAAAAATATATATATAATTAATTTTGAGTTAAAAAAGAGCTCTATAGAAATCTCTGTAATTGCAAAAATGTTTTTGCAAGAAACTAAGCTTGAAGAAAAATCGGCAGACATTACACAAGGCTCAAAATGGCCACACTGAAAATGGAAGGAGTATTGAGGGGGGGATACTCCCACGACTTAACTCAGCACAGTGGTAGAGCATTGATCATATTTAGCCTTATTTTCTCAACACCTATATTAGTACAGCGGACTGAATGTCAGGAATCCAGTGGATTCTTCTCGAGGTGTTGTGACAATTGGTGTTGCGGTGGTGGTGGGCTTCCCACTGTTTTGTTCTAATAAGCATGGAGCGGGACCGGGGTTGTTGTGACATCCTGTCAGCCTGTGGGCTGGACTGGCGCTCAGTAAGCAGCACAGTAGGATGGACTCCCTATGATTGTGCACTGACCTTTGCATCATGGGGAAGATGACAGGTAATTTAGAGGCCTCAGGGACAGTGGAACTATACATTTTCTGTCCCCGAACCACCCACAGCACCCACCACATTCACCTTGAGACGGGAACACTGCATGTGCACACACACATGCAAAAGCCAGTCACATGTTGTGTACACCCGGGCACAGAGGCATACATGCAACAAACATTGACACACACACACACACACACACACACACACACACACACACACACACACACACACACACACACACACACACACACACACACACACACACAGATCTGCCTTGACACCCACCCAACACCCCCATCATCGTCACACACTCTAAGCACCTGCATCATCACAACCCATCCTCAAACCACCAAATCACAGGGGGTGGCAAACTGGTAAGGCAGAGGGGGAAACTGATGATTTAGAGTGATAATTGCATAATCACCAGTTGTGATAATTGTAATTGATGACTGCATAATTGCTAATTGCGCTCTTTATGGGAACCCCTTTTTTCCATTGTCTCTCTGTGTGTCGCTCAGTAGCCCTTCACTCTGCTTCCTCTAGGTTTGTCCTCTCCCCCCTTTATTCATTTCCCCCTCCTCAACGCACGCTAGCTTGTCCTCACACACACGTGCACACAAAGATGCACACACTGTAAGTATTCTCAAAGGCTTATCAGTAAGTATTTCCTAGCAGCATTGTCCCAGAGGCTGTGTTCTGCCCACTCTGTTGCTGCGTGAAGAGTTATGGAGGAGCGCTAACAGGTTTCCTTTGTCTCTCTCTTGCTACTGTGCCCCAGGCTTTACACCTACTTGTAAAATCAACCTGTGGCCAGACCCATTCCCTCGGTAGCCATATCCTTTATCACAAAACGGGTGGAAACAAAAAAAATGCGAGCCAGTGCCAGGGACAGAGCCATATCTCCCAGCCAAAAGAAGAGAAGTGATCTGCCAGTTGTTGTCCTTCCTTTGGCTGTACCCCCCCTGCAACCGCCCTATCTGCTCCTGTCTGTTAGTATGAGGCATCTCATGTGCTCGGCTGGCGGTGGATTAGCATGGAGATGAAGATGACTCCTGATCACTCCATATTATGCACGACACCTCAGAGTGCTCTGATGAGAGCAAGGATGGGTTGTGGGGGGCCATCTATACGCATAGCGGGCGCTAACGTGAGAAGGCATCAGGCAGGCGTGTGATTGATGGATCTGCTAGTGTCTGTAGGCAGGTTAATGGTGTGATTGTGGAGGTAATCTCCGTGTTCTCTCGTTAAAGGATGATGGAGGACCAGGAGACCCTGCATGTCTCTGGAAGATGGAGCCCTAGTTGTTGCCGTCAGTGGATCTCAGACTTTTTCCACCTTGAGTTGGGAGCCTCATTTAAGTTATATGCTTCAGCGGAAGCCGGGCCAGCCCGCAGACTGTCAGTGAACAGTTGACGACTAGCAGTGGGTTCAGCCACCCTGCCGTAGTGGCCATGTAGTTCAGGTGCAAGCGCTGGTTGATAATAGTTTGTCTGGATGCCACAAAGTGCTGTTGGAGCTTTGCTCACTGTCACGTTGAAGAGCAGAGGTTTGTTCTTGGCTGGAGGTGGCACTCAGGAAATTGCTCCTGCTCATAGTGAAAAACGAAGCAAACATAAAAACAGTCTCTTATCGGGGGGGAGAAAGCAAACCTTCGCTGAACCAACACTAGATGTTGATGCACTCACATATAAAGGTGGAAACGGTGTTAAAGTGGGTCACCGTGCTTCACACATTTTTACAGTTTGTGAACGCACGTGGCAACATGAACGTCATGTCCTGGAAGGAGAGGGGTGGTGGGTGGGTCGGTGGGGGCAGATGGAGGTGGGTGGGTGGAGTTTGAGTGGGGGTTAAATTGGGGTATAGCTGAGTGAAACAACAGCATGGTGTAGCAGGGAGCAGGCTGAGAGCTGCAGACTATTGCATCTGTATTGATTGGGCTCCAGCCTTTTCCATTTTCCATGAACTCCTCTGAGCTGCTCCAAGTGGGAGTGATGGGGGGGATTTGCTTGATCTTTATGATATTTCTTTAAACATGATGCTGTCGTTATGCCTCCCCAGGGAAGATGCCAGCCATTTCCAGTAAATCAAAAGCTCGCCGTCCCTCGCTGTTTTCCACACACCTTATTTATAGCCCCACTAAACACACCTCCACCGCCGCCATCGTTCTCATAAGTGTTTTCAGCTTTTGCAAAATGAATGTTTTTCAAGTGTAGTCATACCGATGATCAGCAGCCTGGCTCAGCCAGAGCGCACACTTGACCCTCCGCTGTGAAGTCCATTGAGCCGATCCGATAGAGGATGTAATCAACAGTGACAGAAATGACATAGACAATAGATGACAATAATTTGAATTCCGTCTGCTTATGGAGTGGGGGTGGGGGGGTGGGGGTCATTTGGATGGGCCTGATCTGATTTACCGTTGCAGAGCAGAGGACGTGGAGAGGCAGCTAAAGCGCGTCCTCTGACTCACAAACAGGCCTGAGGTCTTAGCTGGAGCTGGGAGCACGGTAACCCACATACCCACTAGTGCAGGTGCCCTCTCCATGGGGCCAGGTGGTGGCTAATTCGCTTTCTTTGTCCCTCCTAATGAATCGTTAATTGGTTTGCATCACCCGCCGAGCCGAGGATAGCAGGTGCTGAGTGCTGCTGGTGATGGAGGCCACTAACACTGGCGAGTCTTCTCGTGCACGCGGACACCTACATTTAACAGGCCAAATGTCACCTTGCAACATGCAGCTTGGCAGTTAAACAGGGAGGATATGGTCATAGTTGACGCCTTGTGTCTCTAGTTATCAGTGTTTATGTATAAACACAGGATTTGAATTGGTTGATCTCTGCACAAGCTATACAAACTTAGCATTTCTCTGTCAGTCATACTGAAGGTAGAGACATACAACGCATACACAGTCTTCATTTATTGGAAGGATGCCGTGAGGCTGACCTTTGCTCTCCTTGCTATTGATTCATTGTTGGCTATTTAAGATTTTAAGTGTTCCTGCTCTGTGTAAAAGTCAATGTAATGCCTGAAATGTAAATATTCTGTGCACTGTTTGTTAGACATATTTTAGGACTATATCAGTGGATGTTTGCCTTAATAGCATCTTTTCCTCTCCAGGTGGTTGCTCTGAACAAGCGCAGCAAGGAGGCCGAGTCTGCGTTCCTGGGAATCTACAAACAGCTTATCGAGGCCCCAGGTGAGTCTCCCACTAAGACCAGAGATGTGCATCATCACTAATAACAACAACAACAGCAACAGCAGCAGCATAAACACCACATTCACACATATTGCAATCAGAATTATCTTTGCCCCTTCAAAGATCACCTCCCAGACATCAACTCCCTATCAAACCTCTACCACCATCACTGGATCGGCCCTACAATATACACACAGTGACATGTTTATATGTACGTATTTTCTCGTTGTAGATAGATATGGCGCAACAGCACGAGGATATAAGATGCATAAAACCCTATACCCTGTGGCTCTTATCTGTTTTTCAAAGTCTGTGCACTCAAAGTGGTTTCCAAAACTCTGCGTGAGGCCACTTCAAACCCCAGCACTGGTCCTTGAGTGTAGCCTGGCTGAGGAGCGAACACATCCTTGAGGAGCTCTGCTGTTGATTGTGGAGGGCCAATTAAAATCCCAACTGAAGTCGGGCTTTGTGTGGAACGCAGGCCTGATGAGGCCAATGGGGGAAAAAGGGAGAGAGGGGCAAAGACAGTAAGTTAGAGCGGAGAGGAAAAACATATTGTGTGTTTATTCAGTTGTTATTTCAGCGGTGGGGCACGTGCACCGTATTGCTCTTTGTTGCAGGAGACGGCAGCGAAAACGCCGCCCAATCTCAGTCTAGATCAGAGAAACACTTGTGGCAGGAGTAGAGAATGCTGTTTACAGATTCAATGAATACAAGATAAAAGTCTGCGTCAGAAAAATTGCGACGGCAGCAAGTGACTTTTAAAGGTCTCCATTTTTCCTTGAAGTCCCCTGCTTGATATTGCACCACGCGCACACACACACACACACACACACACACACACACACACACACACACACACACACACACACACACACACAGCACACACACAGCACACACACAGCACACACACACACACACACACACAGCACACACACACTAACACACACACACACACACAGCACACACACAGCACACACACAGCACACACACACACACACACACACACACAGAGCACACATTCACTTTGAATGGAGTTATTGTCTTGATAAGGAATACTGTTCTTTGAAGATGTATTCAGTTTGCTTTTCTGACCTGTACCTTTTATACGGAGACCTTAATCCAAGCCCAGGAGCGTCTCGTGGGCTGTATTTTGTCACAAACCTATCTCAATAAAACAATAGTCAACCACGAGCTGTCGTGTTCAAGAACAAAGACATCCAAATAAAAAATAAAGGCCACCGTCACCAAACATGAACTCCTTATGGGGAAGCAAAGAAAACCCTACAGCCTCTCTTCATGCAGTGAATTAACCAAACAGACTGTAAGACTGTGGTCTTTATATTGAGTTGTTGTATCGTGTTACATCAGTTGACGTAACACAGCGAGCCTCCTACCTCCGTTTGACCTTTCACTATATCACTGAGACAAAGTGAAGCCGGTTGTTATCTTTCTCAGACAGCGCACTAAACACTACGGAGAAAACAGACTGAATTACTCATTACTTCATACTCAAAGAAACTCATTACATTACTCTAATAATGTAATAATTACTCAGTGGAACAAGTAATAACATCACTTACTTAATAATAGTGTTGGTAGTCAACCACAGAATATGTCGGTCCACTGAAACTCGACCTACTCTTCAGCCAGTCGATTGATCGATGGGGAAAAAGGGGCTGTACACTGAACATGAAAGAAAAAGGCTCCGCGTGGTTCTCACCGACGTTCTCCAACTCAACACGTACCGATGTTTTGAGACGGCCATCTGCGTCTGATACCGACCCACAAACAGAGGGAGAGGGACTTTGTTTTCTGCTCAGGACGCCATTACACCACGATATCTTTACATAGAAAATAGTAATGTTCTAAATATCAAGTACCGCCCTTTACCTAAATCCTTCACAGTGCACTGAGAGAACTTTTGTGTCCACCAAAGCGTTTTTCCCCGGGGGCAGAATGTGTTTTTTTTTTATTCTTTGCAATGGAAGCGCCGTTTATTTATATTTCACTACAAATGAATATAGGATTGCCATTTGCTAACATAAGCTAGCCTGCTAAGAAGACACGACATGTGAGGGATCCCTTACCCTCAGGGGCCCTAAAGGCGTAGGACACCATGAGCGTTTCTCTCCCGCGCAATTACCGTATTTCCCGCAGTATAAGGCGCACCTCATTATAAGGCGCACCTTTAATGAATGGCTTATTTCGAAACTTTTTTCATAAGCCGCATAGAATAGACGCTACAGTCGAGGCCGGGGTTATGTTAAGAACCGCCTCTAAATTCATTGATGTTAAGTTTGCATGTTAGCGCGAGTAGCATCCAGCTGCAGACCCGGAGCACAAGTCCCTGACTTGACACAAGCCCCACACTTGAAAAAAATAAACTTCTGCGTCACTTCCGTCAAGCAAGGGGCTTGTGACAAGTGAGGGGCTTGTGTCAAGTTTTAGGTGCGCCTTATAGTGCGGAAAATACGGTAATTCACACGTCAATATATTTTTTGAACTGTTATGACTACTTTCACACAGAATGCGGATGTTGTGAGGTCATAGAGTGAGGTAATTTTCCCCCCGCAACTAGGTTTTTCTGAGCTTCTCAGTGTTAAGGCCTTAAGGAATCAACCAGTGACGCCAAGTTTGACTCCTTACGACGTTGAGAAAGGCAGCGCGTACCGGGTCCATGTTTTCCATTCTTACCTTTCACAGTAGAAGCCCTAGACTGTGTAACTTTTAAGACAATCTGGCGGAGAACATCTGGTATTTACAGGGAGCATTTACCCCCCCCCCCCCCCCCCCCCCCCCAGTGTGCTAAGGCCCTACAACTCTCAGATTCACTGTGTGGAAATTGTATTTTGGTAACGTGATCAACTGCAAATTGCACCACTACAGTACATAATCGAATACGGTCGACCTTATCTAGTGGCCATGTCTCGTCGGGTAGAGGGGGCCTGTGTCTAATCGAATTTTACGACTTAAATTATTTTAGCCCATTCAGTATTTGCACATTTCTTAATAGTTTTGTGTTCCATCAAATAATCACAAAGGAAGTGAAAAGCAGGGATGGCTGTGGATGGTCAGTGGGGGCCCAAAGGCAACACGCAGCATTTCTCTGCACACAACTGTAAATATATGAAATTAGATTAGACAGAATTAGATGATGATGAAGTTGTGTGGGATGGCAAGCTACGATTGGTCAGGGTCCAACTCGTAGTCTGCCATTTCTTTCAGCCAAGACACAGAAAGATTTACGACTCATTGATCGCCTAATCTGACACAGTGATCATCTCCAAAAGCAAAAATCTAGTGTTGACTGATCCCAATGTTGGGTGCCTTCATTGCCAGATATCCCCCCCCCCACTTCTCCGGCTGCAAATAAACAGAAGCTGGAGTGTTTCTGTGGCCGGCTCAAGCAGTATGTGCCATCTGTGAGGAGGGCCTACAGTACCCCGGGCCTGTTTGTCACTGTACATCTTGCTGCTGGTGTCCAAGGTCACAACTCCCCCCCCCTCTCCTGCCCACCCCTCGCTAGAATGGATGACTCCAGGTACACCGGAGGACAGTCATTTGGCTGTGGCCCCACTTCATTTCTCTCTGCCCCTCAAACACAACAGCGAGCGCTCCCACCATTCCCCCAACAAATGCTACAGCTCATGTATTTTTAATCTTTTGACAGATGCAATTATTCTTTACACGCCGTGCTCGTTAATCTTAATGCAGTTATTACTATTCATTGCAGGACGGGTTTTTTTCACCCTCCTATTATTTCATTTGAAAGGGCCTGCGTGTGTGTGCGTGCACGCTCATTTGCACGCCAACAGTAAAAGGGCCTTCGGTCCAATCAGAACAGCTGAGTTAATGAATGCAAGAGGCGAAGAGGGGACACACACACACACACACATACATGCAACAGCAGCTCAATATGTGACCTGTTGTATCTGGCTATCATTAACATCTGGTCACATATCAGTTATCCATTTTGCCATGGCCACTATTGAATACAAATGACTTATACGTTACAACTGTGAGATTCCAGCACCGTAGTGTTTGGCTTTGTTCATGCGAGATATAATGCTCTTGTTCAATGGCAACCAGAAGTAAACTCGAAACAGATATAACTTCTTGATACAAGTGATTGAAGTGATTCCTTGCCTTTTATGAGGCCCCTAAGCCGAGATGTCAATCCACGGGAGTGTTTCATTAGCGTTCTATATTTTGATTTGCCTGTGACATCTCCCCATGCCGTGCACTGTAACTCCCACCCAGTCTGGGGCTTGAAAGAGGCCTGTTAACAGTGTTTCCCTAACAATGTTTATATCACCTCCGCACGGTTTTGATCAGTGCAGATAAACACATCCTGATCACTGAACGCTGGAAAACAGTGGCAGCTTCTGCCCAAATTCAACGGTTTCCCAGAAATGCACCTCACTTCCTCTCTCTTTCTCTTCCCCACCTCCTTGCAGGCTCACTATATGCTCTTCCCTGCTAGAGTGTGTGTGTATATGTGTGTGTACGCGTGTGTGTGTGTGTGTGTCTGTGTGGTGTTTGAACGTCTGCGTTTGTTGCCACCTCTGTGAGAGCAGCGAGGCCCTGTCGCCAGGGGCGTAGCCCTGAGACTGACGCTCCAGGTGTTTGCTCTACCTCGCCTCCTCTCAGAGCACACACTCATCCCTTAGGATCCACCCCGCTCCCTCTCTCTTTAGAACACAGCTCCTTTTATCTGAGCGGGGAGCTCACTGAGAGTTTGTGAAGATTCTGATCTGAATACACCCCTCTAAGTATGTGTGTGTGTGTGTGTGCGCGCACCAGAGCCTACGGCATGTCTGAGGTGTGTGAGTCTTTATCTGTGTGTGTGTGTGCCAGTGGAAATCCTATGGCAACAGCACTTGCTAGTGGTGACCACGGGTACTGCGGAGCCGAGCTCAAGCACAAGCAGCTTTTTGTCACTTTAAGTCGCGTGTCTTCTTGTGAGATGAGACGGTTATAAGTGCCGCGCACATTCACATCAGATGTTTCCCTCAGCTACGAGATTATCAGAACAGAACGCACTGACCTTAGCAATTCAGACTCATTCAAATGCATAAAGAATAGTTGTCCTTCTTCAACCTTTCATATACATAAGCAAGCACCAGCGAGACAGGCCTGCGAGGCACAGCGAGGCTTTATTGTAATTTTGTAGCTGAGTACCTACAGTAAGGATGAGAGCGAGGGAGGAGGGTTCGTGGCAGCCTGTCGGAAAATAAGGAGATATATAAAAGCTGATGGAAAATGAAAGCTCTCTGGGCGGGACGAGATTATGCACAAGTGATTAATAAGAGCAGTAATAAACAAAGGCCCAGGAGATGTTTGAGGTGCTTAATAATGCATTATGTTCATAAAAGAGCTGGGCCTCTCCAACTGATCCCTGTGGAGTAAGAGACCCCAGAGGGACCGGGAGAGAGTGTGCTCTTAAAAGACAGCATCTGCGTGTGTGTGTGTGTAGGAATGTCTGCTGGAATGTGTGTGTGTGTGTGTGTGTGTGTGTGTGCCTGAGAGCGGTTTAGATGTAACCATGGGATTCAAAAATGTAAAGACCACAGACCGGTGTATTTGATGATGTTAATTCACCGCGATTGGCCTCGCATGTCTCATAAATAAGAATGTGAGGTACGTCGTTTTATTTTTTCACGTGGAGTTCGTTTGGATGTCATTGGCATTTTCATCCGCAGCGTCTCCCGTTCATTTTAAACGCTACCTAGCTCCGGCTCCACTCTTTTGTTCCCAGCTTTAAAACGTCTTAAGTATTGATGTCATTCCTCCTCCGTCCTTCAGTCTGTCAAACAAAGACATGGAACAGGTTAAGAAGTTTCTCTTTCAGCTTTGTTTTGTTCACACACAAAAGACGCCGCTTCCCGCAATCACATTTTTCTTTTCTCATTCCAACCTTTTTTTTTATTTTAGTATGTTCTCACTCCTTCTGCCACATCAAGGTACAAGCGACATTGCACTTTGCTGCTTGAAAATCAAACGCGCGTCGGTTTAAAAGTGCACCGGCGAACAGAAAAAGTCATGTTTATGAATTTGTTGTGAAGCAGTTTGTCCTTTTTCTAATCGAAGCTAATCCTTGACAGGTAGAAGAGAAGAGGCGGCAGTTTATCCAACATACCTCACATCACTTTACGTTGTTTGTGAAGGTGAAAGTAAAGACTGCTTTCAACCTAGTTTGGGTTCTTGACAACATTATTACAGCAGTGTTGCTGTTTGTTGCAGCAGCGTGTGTGTGGACCTTGAAGTCCACTCAGAGGGAGAAAAAACAAGACTGTTTTGAATGAAAAGAAAAAACCTTGGAGCACAGCCTTGTAAATTAATTTGTTCGTGTTGTATGATGGGAACACAGCTGGCCTCATTAACATGCGCACAACAAATAATTATAGCGCTTTTTTTCTCTCTTCAGCCAGCCAATGCTTGGCTAATGGGCTTGCTGGGTTAATTATGTCAGAGCGTAATTACACAGGGCCCAGGGAGACATAATGGTGCACCCTGCTGCGCCCACACCGCCTAATGATGGTGTATCGCTGACAGGGCCAAGACGGACCGCCCCGACACACCTGCTTGTCTTGGCGCACACCACCCTGGTCCACCCCCACCCACCTAGACACACATCCTGAGCCTGTGGGCCGACCTCCCCTGTGCCACCTGCAGTCCGCTGAGCCGTCCAGCCTCTGACAGGCATTGGCTCGTGCTTAGCCTGGACTGAAGGCTTACCCACATACAGTAACCTCCTCCCGCTTTGAGATGTGCAATAGCACAGCAATGCAGTGACCACAAGCAAGCAGCTACAGGGCGGCAGCCTCATTATCACTCAGCCAAAGTGATGAAATTCAATATCAATGCAGCTGAGAATGTGAAAAAACAATTAAAATTCATGCTAACAGTTGTTGGCTATTAGCAAGTCAGGATTTATCACAACTTCTTACTTTGCAGACGCACACAACAGAGACCAGAATGAGCTTCAGTGTAAGTCCATCTACAGTACGCCATGATTACACCATGCTTTACACACAATAGTGACTCCCAGTGGCTAAAGGACATTACCATAAATACAAACTACCCAATATTACAACCAACTTTTTAAAACCAAGGCATGGTGTGGTGGTGGTTAGCACTGTTGTCTCACAGCAAGAGGGTTGCTGGTTCGAATCCAGGCCCTTCTGTGTGGAGTTTGCATGTTGTCCCCGTGTCTGCGTGGGTTTTCTCCGGGTTCTCCGGTTTCCTCCCACAGTCCAAAGACGTGCAGGTGTTGGGTTCATTGATGACTCTAAATCACCCGTAGGTGTGAATGGTTGTCTGTCTCTGTTCGTCTCTATGTGTCCTGTGATAGACTGGCGTCCTGTCCAGGGTGGACCCCGCCTCACGCCCGATGTCAGCGTGAGGCGGGGTACGACTCCCGACAGGGGCAAGCGGTTGAAGATGGCGGTTGAAGATGGATAGATAGATGGATAGATAGATAGATAACCCCATAGACAATGAAGCTGCCGCAGAAATACCCTAAACTGCAGTTTCTTTAACAACCACTTGAAACGGGTTCCCAAAGGGGGTCAGAGCTGTGAACCCCCATGTTAAAGTGCCTGACTTTACAGCAGAAATAAACATATGTACACTGGTAAAAAAAAACATTATCCCCCCCTTTAAATTAAAATAAGTATAAAAGTTCTGTATAATTAAGAGCTATGCCGATTGCACTGGGTCTGAGAGGACTGTAATTTCATTTTTTGCATTTTGTATGTCATGCATATTGCAATTTTTGACAATAAAACTGACTTGACTTGACTTGACTTGACTTGACTTGGTCGCTCTGAGAGGTGAGTGCCCTCACAGGAGACCGTAGGTCAGGCATTGCAAGATGGTGACGAGCAGAGCCACCGGGAGCCGCCCACTCTGAGCTTCATTTCGGTTCTTCAGAAATCTCTGGGTGGCGTCACAGAGATTACGTCCATATTTATATAGTCTCAACCGATCATTGGGTATAAACTTTCAATCTCAAATTCAATAAAAAGGCAGCAAACTCGAGACACTCCCATCGTCATATTTCAAATCTTCAAACTAAACGCATCCGTCTGATCGTCTGGCTGCACTAGTTTCCTGTGATAATATTGTGATTTTGGGCTAAAATCACGTTTTTTTCTTAATGTCTGATAGAAAACTATAATTTCAAATATTATTGCAGACATAGTGCACTGCAAGTGTGGTAATTTCAGAGAATATTTTATGTTTTTTCTCCAAAATTTACCACTTTAATCTGTATTAACTGAATATTTGTTGGGGTAAAATCTGATCAGGTACCTGTTTTATTACTCTGGTGCCTTTGCAGATTTGTGGTCCTTGGTCCTTGAGACAGCTCTCTATATTAAGTGACGTTCTTTTGTATTCTTCGAGCGTTTTGTATCTGTCTGTGTCTTTGTATACATGCTTTACCGAGAACTGCTCTGATCAGATATTTGTGTTAAATGATGTATTCAAGGAAGGACAACTGAGGCTCTTTGAGATATTCATTCATTTTTGGGAAGAATCATCATTTAGTACAAGTTTTCCACATCAAGGGTATTTTCTCCTACATTTACAACTTTAACCACGAAAATCAGCTTTTTTTTCACAATGCACTTCTGCCATCACCCGCCCCCCGCCGAATTCTGACTGGTTGACGTGTGTGTGTGACGATTGCTGATATACGCCTCGTCTCTTACGTGACTGACATAAATAATAGCCCGGGCTATTGTTTGATATTTCACGGTAATGTGTTAATAATTTCACACATAGCTCCACAGTAGAAGTCGCATCCCCGGACAAACTATGAAAAAAACTGCGATTTATAATCCGAAAAATACGGTAACAATGGGCCGAATACACTGTCATATAGAAATAATAGTTTCATGTTTGTCCAATGGCGTTATTGAACCTCCCTATGCCTTTCCGCTCTCCGTGGCTGTGATTCCTGCAGACCTGGTTTTCATTCACCAGAGAAAATTATGTATTAAATCTCCTGTGATTTATTAGTTTAAACGAGCTCCTGTTGCCCGATCAGTTACCGTAACCTCGGAGCAGACGTCCAATCATCCATAATTAAGATAAGGGACGAATTAAAAATTGATCGCTTTATTTTACGGTGAGAGTGATGTGACTCACCTGACGTACGTGATGTCTCGTCAGCTGTGTTACCTGATTAACAGGAATGCGAGCGGGCAGGGTTAATGTTGAGTTCCTCTCCCATTCCAGGGTTTATTTGGTGGATTTAGCATCAGAGCTGCTCTAAAAAGAAGCTCCGTCGCTCCTTATTAGCCTCATCAATTAGCTCTATTTTCCAAAGTTATCAGCAGTCTTTCTGGACTCTCCCTCAGTAACTGTAGATCCCAGGCCCTCGGAGAGTAGCCCCGCTGCTCCACTTTGACGTGGGTTAATTTTGTATACAGACTTAAGTTATATCCCTTCACTTTATATTTGACTTTACTTTACTCCCCTGCCACTGATTGATAATCCTGGCTTGTCCATGTGTGAGAGATCCCTTACTATAATCTCTGTCCTTTGATCATTAAAAGTTGAAAGGATATATGTGAAAGAGGCTGATAAAGTGATTTCTGTGACAGTGGGTCGATGGGATAGCAGTGCTTTAAGTCATCCTGTTTGTCTTAGAAGAGCTCTGCTCTTAATAGTGATGTCCCTTGTGACTGATGCAATATCTCTGCAGCTGGTGTAACAATGAATGCAGACAATGTTTGACTGTAAACGGTCCTGGGAAAAATAGCTCGATCAATTAAATGGCCCAAAATGTTTGTCTGATGAAAATGCAGATACGGCAAGCTGCAATGATGCCCGGGATTTCAACAAATTGCACGTTGCACAAGTGTTGGCCCTCTGATGAGCGTTTATTTTCGTGGCCTGCCGGCTCCGAGGTTTGCGTTCTCTCTGTGGCATCTGGCAAAGTTTAAACGTCTGTGGCTCCAACTTCTTATGAAAAGTCACTTCAGTCAGTGCCCATACTGAAGAAGGGATCCAATTGGGTTCCACACAGAAGTCTTAAGATGAGTGGATGAAAGCTGTGGGAGAAAAGTTTGTGCAGCAAAGCAGCGATTTTCCTCCTCTTTTAGAGTTTTGAAGGGCTGCGGTGTGTGTGTGTGTGTGCGTGTGTGTGCGTGTGAGTGCGCGTGAGTGCGTGTGGCTCTACATCTCGCCTCCCCCCCTTGTCAAGGAGCTCCCCTGAGCTTCCCTCTCTGTGCTTTGGCACTAGAAGTCACCTCCTTTGGTGTTCGTCAGGCAGGTACACAACAGGAGCAGCTCTCTCTCTCTGAGCTGTTGAACTTTTCGGGAGGGGAAGAAAGGGAAGGGGAAGATTAAAAACAGCCCTGTGATGTGGAGTGCCGAGCTGCCTCCTGAGAATTCCTGGCATAATAATTTAAATGATCAAATGATACAGAGGAGACTTGTTAGCTGAGAAACAGCCTCCTAGTTGGCCCCATGGGCCCAGTGCTGCCGCGCATGCATTGCAAAACAGCTCCTCTGTTGTGCTAAAGAATCCAGCTTTTTTCCCCCTTTTCAGGAGCAGACTTTTTCTACACTTCGCCTAGGTGTATACTCGGGACTTAAGACTCCGTCACATATTCATGGCACTCTTTTTGTCCTTTTTGCCAATCATCAGCACGTGAGAAGACTCATTAGAGTTGATTTCTGTACATGTGAAGGGTCGGAACAGCACTTGTGTCATTAGGTCCAGCCTGTGAAGTTTTCAAAGGCGCCTGAGTGAGAAAAGTCTAAGAGTCACTCTTCAGAAACAAGTCTCAGTGGAATAGTGTGTCTCTGTTGAAACTGCGTTACAGAGAGCTCTGTGGAGTGCTTTACTGGCAGCGCACGCGGTAAAACAGCTATTTTGCTTTTTTTGAAAAGTAGGAGTGTATGGATAACATGTGAATCTCAGGAGTTGTTTCTACAGAGATTTGTTTGTGTGTGTTCTCACAGATCCAGCACCAGTGCTGGAGGCCTCACATACCCTGGAGGAAAGGCTGCAGCACCTTCACAGCTCGGCCCCAGACAGCGAGGCCCTGGTACGAGAGATCAGCGGGCACTGGAAGAAACACCTGGAGTGCCTTGAAAAGACAGGTCAGGCCAGAATCAGTCCCCCTGAAGTGCTGGGGAGTTAAATGTCCGAGGTCTAAGGAAGGCTGTGAATTTCACCTTATTACAAATAGAAACGAATCGTCACATTAACCTGTTAATATGCGATCACTCAGCTGATGTTGTAGAACTCATGGCAGCCTTTTTCTTCCATGCAGAGTCCTCAGAGGACGGTCCAGCAGTTTCAGGGGCATCAGTGAAAGAGGAGGCTGCAGAATCTGTCTCTCGAGCCTCTCTGATGACGCCCAACAGCACACCGGCCCCCGGGGCCCCGGGCTCCCCACAGCAGAACTACCAGGGCCGAGCTGAGGACCGAGGGTGAGAACCAGTGAACCACTACCTGCCTCTGACTGAGCACCATTATAGATTAACGTGAGGTTTATACAGACAAATGAACCCCTTTAAAGGGATAGTTAGGATTTTTTGAAGTTTTGACTAACTAACCAACTAACCTTTCTGTCAATGGAGTCTGGGGGCTTTGACGAGAGCATAATAACGGCTTCATTCCCCCCACGTAAACAGAGCCGTTAGCTACTGATCCGTCAACAGCAGTACATTTCTTAGCTTGTGTGGCGGTCCTCATGTCTGCTTCTTCAAACTGGGGACGTGCAGATCGCCATCTACTGTAGTAGATGTAAAATATATAAGTACCTCATACAACTACGCTTAAAAATATCTGCAATATCGCTTTAACCCAGTTCCTTAAAGTGAAATTCCAACGTAAAATTATCCCAGGGTCATTTTAGGCAAATACATTTATCAAAGTAGCCTTTTTTTGTGTGTGTATGAACTACTAACGGCGAAATCGACAACAGGCGCTAACAGCCAAATGCGGCTAACAGTGATTAACTCGGGCAGCAAGTTAAATGCATTAAAACGTATTTTTTAACCACTAATACTGCTCCAAATAACACCAAACCTCTGCAGTAGCATGATAAGAGTCCTTACACATTAACAGAAGCACCAACAACGTGATTAGTGAACCCGGAGTTTATTAAAAGAGTGTTTTAAGGACTTACCTACTGGCCCCTGTACCAGCTCCTCTCATAGTAAAGTCCATTCAACTCAATAATCAAATACAATCCAAAGGGAAGGAGCCCATTGATGACGTTGTGGTTTGTGGCAGTTGGGTGAAATATCTTTACCTCAGTCTATCCGTAGTCAGTTGCTGCATTCGTGCAGTCTTCTTCAAGCACACCTTCTTTGGGTCAGAAGCTCCTCTAGGAATAATGAAGTCGTCCTTTTGGAAATGTTTGCTGCAGACACGGTAATCCCTCTGCCTAAGCGTCTCAATCGGCGTCTCAATGTCCAGATTCAAAACAACAAGCAGAGCACGGTCATCGTACCACAATAGCAGCCTATGGAAAGTTTCTGGGTTTTCAGCTTTCATTTTTGTTTTGTTTTACATCCGGGAAAGATTCAAACACGAACCATTCTGGCTCTCTTCGCTTCAAGTTGCAGGCTGGTCGTCTTCACCACATTCTCACTTATGCAGTGCTTCTTCAGGCTACACACGCCCCTGACCCCTGACCCTTGCCCCCTGACCCCTGACCCCTGCCCCCTGACCCCTGCAGGGAAAGATGCTGTCTTAGACTTTTCCAAACCTTTTTACATCTATTATTAACTTATAGTTCACCAAACTGTCACAAACCCCAACGTTTACGTTTTTGCTGCAATAAATCATCAATGGGCTCCTTCCTTTTGGATTCATTCATCTTCAACCGCTTATCCCGGGGTCAGGGTCGCGGGGGGGTGCTGGAGCCGATCCCAGCTGACATTGGGCGTGAGGCGGGGTCCACCCTGGACAGGACGCCAGTCCATCGCAGGGCACATAGAGACGTACATAGACAGACAACCATTCACACCTACGGGCAATTTTAGAGTCATCAATGAACCGAACACCTGCACGTCTTTGGATTGTGGGAGGAAACCGGAGAACCCGGAGAAAACCCACGCAGACACGGGGAGAACATGCAAACTCCACACAGAAAGGCCCAGGCCGGGATTTGAACTTGACTTTGGTTATTGACTTGAATGGACTTTACTACGAGGAGAAGCTCTTTAATAAACTCCAGGTTCACTAACTACTTTGTTGGTGCTTCAGTTAATGTGTAAGGACTCTTATCATGCCACTGCAGAGGTTTGGTGTTATTTCGAGTAGTACTAGTGGTTAAAAAAGACGTTTTAATGCCTTCAACTTGCCGCCCAGAGCTAATCACTGTTAGCGGCTGTCCCGGATTTCTCCGTTAGTTGTTCATACACGGAAAAAATTGTCTCGAATGTTTATTTGATGAGTGAATTTTCCGAAAAAAGAGCCTGGGATGATTTCACACCAGAGTTCACTTTAAAGGTTGTCAAGGATTTTCCCCACGCATAGATATTCCCATTGTAGTGCTGTTTAAAGCACCAATATCCATCTTTTGATATTATATGCGTAGATTAGAGGGTCATTTGCCTTCTATCGTGTTGCCTAAATGTCCCCATTAAGGTTGTCCTGGGGACATTTTAGGGTTGTAGTGAGAACAGCAGCAATAGTGAAAGGTTTTTAACAAAGAAACTAAAGCTTAATCAAATGAGGCTCCAAAACAGTGACACAGAAAACATCTGCTTCTATCACATTAAAGTTTATATTCGGGAACTTTATCACTTAGAAACAAACTGTTTCTAAATGATAGATTGGGATTAGGACATTTTCATGTCTCATGGCATCGTGTTGCATAATGAAGCTTACTGTAAATCTGTGGCCTTGACGCAGTGAAGTATCTGCTTCTCTCAGGGAGGAGGAGGAGGAGAGCGCCAGTGTAGGTTTGGCTGACAGACTATCAGAGGCCGAGGAGAAGATCAAGGTCCTGCATTCATGTAAGTGGTTTAAACACTCATATATATACTGTAGCTGTTGCATTTCATTTCCACCTGTGCCAGTACGTGTATAATTACATTATGGTGCGTCGTGCTGCAACACAGGCGCCCCGCCGCTCCTTTGTTCGCATGACAAGAAGTTCAAACGTATATATTATTGAAGGAAGTTTGTCTTTCACCATGTAACAGTTTAACATCACCTTTCAATCAATTATTTGACTGTTAATGGTTTCCCTACTTGGGTTATGTTTGAACTACAAATGACCGGTGTTTTGGAAAGATATGAAGGACCCCCTCCAAGGAAAACTGGTTTAACTCTTCCTTCGTTAGCATGTCTGTATGGTGTTTTTATACACTACTAGAGATATAAGAAAAATGAGCAGTCAGCACCATGGCCGAGCATATTCACCTTGTAACTGCAGTGTAAAGGTTTGCCGTCTTGAATCGGACCACGGAGCTTCTGTGTCATACCAAAATAAAAGCTCATACCAGAAATAATTGATGTTGCTTTATCGCAACATTCATTAACAAACAGTTTAAAAGACTGACAGGTGAATTAATCACCTGAAAAGATAGTGAGCGCTTCTAAATTCAGGCTTCAGACAGCCAGGTCTTCATACGTCACATACCTAAGGAACAAATCCTGTCAACCTGTGGCTGGGGCGTTTTATAGCGTAACCATGGCAGCAGTGGTCAGCACGGCCACATCCAAAGTTTCCTCAATGAGGGAAAAAGAGTAGATGTGCTTCCAACCATCTTGTGGGAAAACCATAACAAACAAAATAATCATCATAACACACTTTAAAACAGGAGGACTTTAATGCAACCACATAATTGATTGACAAATAAATCCAGTGATGTAGCTTTAAGGTCAAAGTTCATGTGTCTTTTGTAAGTTAATGTCTCACTTCCCCTGCCTGCCTCTCACCAGCTTTGAACACGGCACAGACAGAGCTGCTGGACCTGCGGTGTAAATACAACCAGGAGATGACGAACAAGTAAGAGTCTGCCTCTGATTTTACATTCTGACAAACTGTTACGTGTCTTCCCCCCCACCCTCTCAAGTCGCAGTGGTTACACACCTTCCTCACTGGTGCTCATTTGAGCGTTTTAGGTACTGCTCTTCTTTATTTTGCCTGCATGAGCTCGTGTCCAGCGTAGAGCTGAGGAATGCCATTGTAAAGACAGAGAGTGACTCAGCCACTAATGCAGGTCGATGAGAGAGGTCTGTGTTTGCCTTCACTGGCAGCTGGGCCATGACAGCCCTCAAGAAGAATTGCTCCATTTAAAGATTGCTTCAGAAAACACTCTACCTTGTCCTGGTCTTTGAGCGCAATGTATCCACCGCACGCCTGAAATGAATCTGAGCTTGTATGAAGGATGTCGATAGACATTCAAAGTAAACACTCCTTTGTTTGGGTTGTGCTCCAGAGCACAGTCAGCCGCTGCTAATGGATTTTCTCCCAGGCTTAATCCATGGCGCAATTGAACTGATGTTTTTAGACCTACTGCCATCCATTTTGTTGGATTGGACACATTTTCGGTTTGAGCTTACCTTGCATGTGCCGCTGCGGGTTGAGAGAGCATCTCGGTTATGTGGTTTGTCATACAGTGTGTGTGTGTGTGTTGTCCTGATCACATTCCTCCGGGCTGACAATAGCACCACTGACCCCAGAGCACGAGCTGCAGTTATCCCACCCTGACCCTGAGCCTCTGAACACCGGGCTGGCCTCTATTACTCTCACTGACTGTTTCCTCAATGTTGATAAGAAAGACTATTTGTCTGCTTCGGCTTGAGTGGCTGTGCAGGTAATCAATACAAAACATTTTCCGTACCGCACAAGTTCATTAAATGTGGAGGTGACACCTGTTAGTGTTTGCGCCATCTAACCTGGCCTTATTGATAGAACCGGGGCATGGCCGAGACCCTCTGAAACCAGGGCTGCGCCACACAACACTGATGAGCTTTAATGCAAGAGGACATTTGGTTTGAGTCAGTCTCAGTGTCTGAGTGATTCCACATCTCACTGGGGAAATAGTTTTGTCTTTTTGAGTTCTCACGGCGTAACGATTCCACTGGATCACTAATATTTGAGGTAATTATGCAGCCCGATGTGAGACAATGGGAGCAGTTAAGTGCAAACATGAAAGGGAACGAATGTCGGGCTGAATGTAGTTTCTTTAATGTGGATTAAAAAAGTCTAATATGTTCTTTGAACACATTTTTCTTTTGGTAAAAAGGACTACTGTGTCCCGAAACTGGAGAAACCCTGGTGCATATTTAAATCAATCACAGCATCCTCGTTAATTCATCCCTATCTACCTTTTGAAAAGCAGGTCCCACGTGTGCAAAAGGGAACTGTTGAACTTCAAACACACTCATGAATAATCCTGCTGAGCTTCTGTTTAAATTAGACTACTCTGATTGTTGGATGTATGGAGGCAAGTTGGAGCTCGGTCTCCAAAGAGTTCTGAGGATATCATCCATCCATCCATCCCTCCATCCCTCCATCCCTCCATCCATCCCTCCATCCATCCCTCCACTGGCCACAGCTGAAGACACAGAGGGCTCGTTATGTTTCTAAGTATCTGGGACTCTTAAATGACCTCTAGAGGAGCTCACAATCAGAATCACAATCAGAATCAGAATCAGGTTTATTGCCAGGCAATTTTCATTACAAGGAATTTGACTTGATTTGACAGCGCCTACATAAATATAACCATGAACATAAGCAAACTAAACATAAAGCATTGAAACTAAAAAAAAAACTTTAAATAAAACTATATAAGAAGAAAAATTATATACATGAAATATAAGTGAGTGTGTTTGTATGACCAGTGCAGGTGGTAGTGTGCAAGTTTGAGTGTCCAGTGAAAAAGGGGGGGGGGGGGGTGTTAATATAACACCTGTGATTTGGGTACGTTAATATAACGTATGAGTTCCAGATGTCGTTAATATAACGAATGACCGTTAAGTGTCTTTAACAGAATCCCAAAGCCTGATGGCAGAGGGGAGGAAACTGTTCTTGTGGCGGGAGGTTTTGGTCCTGATGGACCGCAGCCTCCGGCCAGAGGGGAGAGGTTCACACAGGTAGTGTCCAGGGTGGGAGGGATCAGCAGCTATCCTCCCTGCTCTCCTCAGGGTCCTGGAAGAGTAGAGCTCTGGGAGAGAAGGGAGGTTACAGCCAATCACCTTTTCTGCAGAACGTATGGCACGCTGCAGTCTGCACCTGTCCTTAGCAGAGGCAGCAGCGTACCAACCATATTCAACCATTAAACAAAAGTTTCCCCCGGTGGATTATGGTATTTGTTAGTCGCAGTATCTTAATGTGATTATAAATCAACAGTATTTTACGTTTTTACCAAAATATTCCTGGTATTGAAACTTCTTTGGTATGTAGTATTATTATTAGTAGTAATATTTCCTATTGAATTCAATTCAATTCAAATCAATTCAATTTTATTTACAGTGCCAAATCATAATCAAAAGTTATCTCAGGACACTTTACAGAGTAGGTAAAGACCACACTCTATGACTTATTCATGATTTACACAGACCCAACAATTCCCCCGTAGAGTACGGTGGAGACGAACACCTTCACTATAACAGACAGGAACGTCAGACAGACCCAGCTCTGTGGAGGACGCACATCTGTCTGCACCGGAGAGAGGAAGAGAAGGAGAGAGAGAGAGAAAAAAGACAAAGACAGACAAAAGACAGAGAGACTGACACACTTCCAGAGATGCAAGCAGCCAAAGAGTAACAGTAACTATAATAATATCTATAGTAATGTGAATATGACTCATGTTATAACAGTTAATACAGCAGAATAGTAGAAACAAGCACAGCTAAGGTGATAGAAAATGAAAATTATAATAATTATGGTGGCAAACATGATCAATGATGAGTAGCGGCAATAGCAGCTACGATACAGCGAGACACACCACTGATGGTGTTTTTATAGCTACACATTTTATAGTTTATAAGACTAGTGACAGTATATATGACTAATAGTTATAGAAGTAGCAGGAAGCGTCATGCAGCAGCAGGCACCACCACGATCAGCAGATTGGGTCGTGGTTACACTGCAATAATGCATGTTTTTTAAGATATTGACTGGTTATATAATATCTATTAAGTCATATACAGTATGTTATTTGTATGTTTTTATGACAGGGATGACTTTGATTATAAAAAACATGTTTAACATTTATTTTACATGGAAAAATTTCATTCACAAATACAAATCCACTAAAAAAGAAACCACAAAGGGGCGCTTGGTGGCTCAGTGGTAAGAGCTGGCGCCCCACGTACCGAGGCTAGAAGTTCTCGACGCAGCAGCTGGGGTTCGATTCCCACCTCGGCCCTTTGCTGCATGTTGCTCCCCTCTCTCTCACTCCTGTTTCCTGTCATTCTTCAAGCTGTCCTATCCAATAAAGGCCAAAAAAATCTTTAAAAGAAACCACAAATACAACAATTAAAAATAGAATTATATAATAATAGGGCTACACGGTGGTGTAGTGGTTAGCCTCACAGCAAGAAGGCTACAGGTTCGCATCCTGGCTGGGGCCTTCTGTGTTGAGTGTGCATGTTCTCCCCGTGTCTGCGTGGGTTTTCTCCGGGTTCTCCGGTTTCCTCCCACAGTCCAAAGACGTGCAGGTGTTCGGTTCATTGATGACTCTAAATCACCCGTAGGTGTGAATGGTTGTCTGTCTCTGTTCGTCTCTATGTGCCCTGTGATAGACTGGCGTCCTGTCCAGGGTGGACCCCGCCTCACGCCCAATGTCAGCTGGGATCGGCTCCAGCCCCCCCGCGACCCCAACCCCGGGATAAGCGGTTGAAGATGAATGAATGAATGAATGATTATATAATAATAGTAAAGCAATGAAAACAGTTGCAATTCATTAAGCCTTAAATATTTCCCTTTAATGTTGTTTTTATTAGGGTACCCCTATGTATATAATCCTGTCCTGTTCCTATACTTGTATTGTTGTGTAAAAACTATTGTACGGTTAAAACATGATGAAATAAAGTAATAATGAAAAAACGTAATGCATATGGTAGTGTAGTGTCAGCAGAGGGGCAGTGAATGCAGTCTAACACAACAGTCGTGCAGTAGAGCCAGTGGGGCGACTGTGGGGTCGGCGGTTTGATCCCCGCCCTGCCCTACTTGTGTCATGATCGTTGTGTCCTTGGGCAAGACACTTCACCCACCTTGCCTCGTGTGAATGTGCGTGACTGCTGTGTGTGTGAGGAGGTGGTCGAGGGGCCGAAGGCGCCGATTGGCTGCCGCGCTTCCGTCAGTCTGCCCCAGGGCAGCTGTGACTACTGCGTAGTTTACCACCACCACGTGCGTCTGTGTGAATGAAGGGAACCTGGACTCTGTAAAGCGTCTTGAGCACGATAAATCAAAGCCATAATAATAATAATAATAATAATTGAGCCTCCCTTCATGAAGACTTCAGTGTTCAGATTCGGTCTGAACTGTTTTGGAGAAGCGTCTTTAGAGGCTGGAGTTTGTGGAGCTGTTGAACTGCACTGTGCTGTACTTATGTCTGAGATTATGGTGTTTCTGGCTAAAAGCAGTTTTAGAAAGAGAAAAATAAAAATGTTCTTTATTTAGAAAACCTGTGCTGTGAGTACGTCTGAAAGCGTCACGCTCCAGAAGTCAAAACCGGGGTCTCCACGGGGATTTGATTGAGTTGTAATGAGATGTTAGGTTGATATGGTCCTGTAGAAATCAAAAATCTGATTTCAAGTTTGGGATAATTTTAAACATAACCGTTCATTTGATTCATGACTGTTACTATGGAGACGTTTGCCGCCCTGAAGTAAGGGAATAAATGTCTTTGCTGGAGCTGTTTCACCATCAGATAACAGGCTGTTTCAGGGCTGAGCAGTGTTGCACTGTAGTCACCGAGCCTGGTTAGTCATTGTTAACAGAGGCACTGAAGTAAGACTACTGTGCAGTGCAACTGAAACTCCCTTCTTACTTAATGTTGTCACACAGTACATCTCACACAGTCCTGCAGTACAACACCAGTGTACCATCGTTTATGGTTCAAGGCTTAAAACGCTTTATTATTTTATTTTCGGAAATGGGGAAAATAAAAATACCTTTACCTCTAATACTTTAACGTGAGAGTATCTCATCAGTAATCCTGTGCTTTTCTGTGTGTGTGTGTGTGTGTGTTTGTGCGTGTGTGTGTGTGTGCGTGTGTGTGTTCCAGGGCAGAGGAGGTCGGCGCCATCATGGCGAATCTTGAGAAAGCGAACCAGGTGAGTACAGTCTTCCTCTGCACTTCTCTGATTGAGATGCTCCTTCGTTAAGGTAATCACTCCTGTAATCAAGCCTTGGCTTTAATTAGACACCCTCCGTCCTGCCCCCCCACCCCGCCCGCCTTCCTCCTCCCACTTCCACCTCCCCTCCCCTGAGTGTGTGATTAGCGAGTGTAAACCTGAGCCCCCGTCGGTGGGCGCTGTGGCAGCACGGCTCCACTCAGCAGAGAACAGCACACTGCCGAGCGCGATTGATGCCGCGGCGCCAAACGCCGGGGTTCTTAGTTATTTCACCGCCTTGATTGCTTCCTATCCTGGTGATACCTCTTTTCTTCTCCCCTCTGCGTTCCTCTCTTGTGCTCTTTTCCTCACTCTGCTGCTCTCTGGCAGTAGCTCCTAGATAAATGTTCTCAAAATGAATCGTTAATTAGCAGGCCGGGTGTGACAGAGCAGGTAAACAGTTTGGGGAATAAAGCGGGCTGACTAAACAGCCCCCTCAGCACAATAAAGCCATGGGTGCGTGCGTCTGTGCGGGTCCCACCTCAGGGTTTCACTCAGCTCTAAAGTTTCAGAGCCAAGGCGCCTCCTTTGATTTTGTTTATGCTCTCACCTTGATCGTCACATTAGCAGCATTGACGCGACCGGTGTAGGTAAACTGTAACGCTTTGTGTGCACAGAGAGCGGAAAAGGCCCAGAGGGAAGTGGAGAGGCTAAAGGAGCAGCTAGCCAGTGGCCAGAGAGCCACCGCAGGGGACTGCCACCCAGCAGAGGGCGCCAGCAGGGTAAGAAGAACGTCACTTCATCTGTGACATGTTATTTCATTTTTGACCACATCTAGAAATGCACCGTACACTTGTGAGATACTGGTACTTTACTCCATCACAGAGAAAATGATTGTTCTTTTCACTCCACTAAATGCAAGGCAGGGCAAGGCAAGTTTATTTGTATAGCACCACACCTATGGTCATGAAAGCTGGGTCATGACCGAAAGAACGAGGTTGCGGGTACAAGAGGAGGAAATGTGTTTCCTCAGGAGGGGGGCTGGAGTCTCCCTTAGAGAGAGGGGGAGAAGTTCAGCATCCGTGAGGAACTCGGAGTAGAGCCGCTGCTCCTTTGTGTTGAAAGGAGCCAGTTGAGGTGGTTCAGGATCATCTAGTAAGGATGAACCCTGGGCGCCTCCCTAGGGAGGTGTTCCAGGCACGTCCAGCTGGGAGGAGGCCTCGGGGAAGACCCAGGACCAGGTGGAGAGATTAGATCTCCACACTGGCCTGGGAACGCCTCAGGATCCCCCAGTTAGAGCTGGTTAATGTGGCCCGGGAAAGGGAAGTTTGGGGTCCCCTGCTAAAGCTGCTGCCCCCGCGACCCGACCCCGGATAAGAGGCTGAAGATGAGATGAGATGAGATGTATGTATGGTATTTTTCATGTGCTACCAGACGTATCCTGAGTGAAATGAGCAGTCGACTGAGCATTTCTGCCTTGTAACTGTGGCGTACAAGTGTCATTCTCTAAAACCTTCATTCAGAAAGCAAATGCTTCATCGATCACATACCTAGAGAACCAATGTGTACGACTTAGCTAAGATAAAGAAATATCCTATTTGAAAGCATCAACATAATGGAGTTTTCTGTCCACATTGTATCTTTCATACAATATGCATGTATAATATTTTCTTTTTATATTTAATTTAGTTCATTTTGACCACAAAGATCTTTTTTGCTCACAGCTTCAGGGATGATATTCTGGGACAATTGTTGGTTTATGTAAATCATAAATAAGTCGTAGAGTGTGGTCTTTACCTACTCTGTAAAGTGTCCTGAGATAACTTTGGTTATGATTTGGCACTATAAATAAAACTGAACTTATGGGCTACACGGTGATGTAGTGGTTAGCACTGTCACCTCACAGTGAGAGGGTTACAGGTTCGCATCCTGGCTGGGGTCCTTCTGTGTGGAGTTTGCATGTTCTCCCCGTGTCTGCGTGGGTTTTCTCCGGGTTCTCCGGTTTCCAAAGACGTGCAGGTGTTAGGTTCATTGATGACCCTAAAATCGCCCGTAGGTGTGAATGGTTGTCTGTCTCTGTTCGTCTCTATGTGTCCTGTGATAGACTGGCGACCCCGCCTCACGCCCGATGTCAGCTGGGATACCCCCCCCCAGTTGAAGGTTCATTCAATGAATGAATTAATTGAACTAGTGGAGGGGGCATTACATAGTGTAACCATGGCAGCAGTGGTGGGCGGGGCTTGAGGCCAGATCCAGAATTTCTCAATGAGGGAGAAGAGTAGATGTGCCTCCAGCTCCATTTCAGTGTTTTTTTTTACTTTTGTATGGGAAAACCACGTTAAACGCAATATTATTCATAGTATAGAGTATAAAGTATTGTTGCATTCTTTAAAACGTGTCTGCAGGACGACTTTAAAATAACTCCCTGATGACCAGCTACACCATAAAAATTCTGCTTACCTGTTAATGCATCACTGATGATAATACAAGGATATAAGATAATAATATTACTAATACACTGACAGGGGCCATTTTTCTGCATTATGAGTACTTTTACTTTTGTTACTTAAAGTACGTTTTGATGATAATGTTTATATCTTTACTTAAGAGTTTGATTGCAGGATTTTTACTCATAATTAAGTAGTTTTTCTTTTATTGTGATGATCCTTATTTTACTTGAGTAAAGTATCTGAATACTTCCACTGCTTGGGTCCTTGATCTTTATTTTTTGGCAACTTCTAGGACACAAAGTCATCGTTGCTTTGGTAACTTTGAAGTTGACTTCCTAGAGATAACCTGTCAGTCAGTCAACACATTGTGATGTCTTTTCCCTAAAGTTTTCTTTTGAAGTGTAAGTTGCTGGAGGCGGTGCACGTTTTGTTATCAGCCAATTGTAAATACTACTTTATTCTTAGGCTGAGAATTAGAGCTTATACCACGATGACCTCTCTCTCTATGTATATATATATATATATAGTATATAGTATGTTGTTCTTGTTGTGGAAATGGATTCTTCAACTAAGATCAACAAACAGGATCAGCTTTTTCTCCGTGGTTTATTTTGCCAAAGCATTTTCCTCTGCAGACAAAAATACGTTCACCCCTACATCCTCACAAAGTCAGAGTCCAGCAGGAATGACGATGAGCCAAATCTCGCACCGTCTTTTAGGTGAAGAGACAGAACGCACTAAGCCTTGGTTTGGTGACGTCGTTAGACCAAAAAAAACATGCCTCAGACATTACAATTCTGATCATTCTGAACCTCTCTCATCACAAGTCCCTAACACAGGGTTCAGATGCACAAATATGCCATTACACCATATTGAGGCAGTTATTTGCATTATCCATTAAGAAGGTGAGACAGAGGAGACACTGAACTGCGTCTGACCTGATAAAACTATGATATGAACTACAAATATCCAAAATTCCCACAACATTCTCGAATGGCCACTTGAGACTGGCTCCAAGAGCAAGTCAATCCCTATAGACCCTGATGTTAAAATGACTCACATAAGAAATCAACATGCACAAAAAAGGGTTTAGCTCTTTAGCTAATTTTCACGTTCATGACAACTGTACACAATTTTTCCCCCACGATGGTGAAGCATTGCCCCACCCTACTCTGACTCTAATTGGCTAATACTCGTTTCCCCTATTGGTTTAGTTGGTTAGGTGTAGGCATGAGAAGTGAGATTGGTTAAGGTGAGGGTTATAAGATCAGGTTAAGCCAATCAGAGGCACAGTGAGGCCAAGGAAGGCGGGTCATGCCTTCACCATCCTAGTGAAAACATATTGCCAACTGTAATGCTTTAAATGATATAAAAGCTTAAAGCAATAAGCTTGGCTGCTTTTAGTGACAGGTGGGTGTCGTCATCTCCATCCTTGCTCCACCTATTTGCCCTGGAGTTAGGCGGTGGCAGGCACTTTCAAGAGGGTGGTGGCCAAAACCACTTCACTTCGCTTCATTCTTCTCCTGATGAGACGTCACGGAGACTACATCCATATTTTATACAGTCTTTCGGTCAAATCCAGTCTTTTAATTACTGTGTCTCTGTGATAATCAACACAAGGACAAACTAACATATAAAGATACTCATCACCTTGATTATGGGTCAAACCTCTAATTCAGGGTCTGACAAAAATATGTAAACATCTCGTCTTTGAAATGAACAAATTATGACTAAAACGCCTACAAAATCACTCTAAATCTCTCCTCCGCTCCCTTTACTGGCTTCCTGTAGCTGCTCACATCTGCTTCAAGACACTAGCACTTGTGTTTTGTGCTACTAACGTCTCTAAGAAGACCATTTATTTGGAAAAATAAATTGCACTTGTTTGTAGCACTGTGTAGTTTGGCTTTTTTGAAGCTAACGCACGTACTTAAAACTAGCTCTTCTGGTTCGTTCCCTAATGGTTGATGCACTTATTGGAAGTCTCTTTGGATAAAAGCATCAGCTAAATGAAATGTAATGCAATGTAAAAATGGCTTTCATTTGTTATAGACACCAATTAACAGCTTGATATCAGATACAGTCACTTTGGCATATTTAAATGCAGTATTAATGGTTACGTCAAGTCAAATTCTCTCACTTTCCAACTGTCTGGATTAAATCAACGCTGCGGTGGTTGTGATTCACTGGCCTCTCACCTTCTCTCCCATCTTCTATTTTTCCTCCCCCTCACACCCTTTGTCACATCTCCTTCTCACCCTGTCAGGAGAAGAACGAGAGGGGCGAGGTGTTGCCCTCCCAGCTGGAGGCTGCCCTGTTGGTTAAAGACCGCGAAATCCTCCGCCTTCTTGAAACCATTCAGCGGCTTCAGTTCACGCTACAGGAAGTTCAAGAGAACTCCGCCAATCAGATCCTGGAGCTGGAACGCCAGCTGGCCTATAAGACAGAAGCGATCGAGGTGAGTGGCCGCAACACATAGACAGAGAGGTGACAGAACATCTCGAACACCTCCTCAGTCCTCCGCCGGTCTGATAACTAATGACACTCTTATTAATATGATAAAACATGCTGCTTCTCTTTTGCCATTTCAGAGATTAGAAGCTAAACTGCAATCCCAGATGGACTATGAAGAGATTAAAACTGAACTCAGGTGATTTCAGCGTAGACTCAGTGTGTAAGTTATTCATAAGAATGTGAATTTAGGTCCAAAAATTAACTTTCTCTGCATGTTTCTGTCCGTAGTATCCTCAAGGTAATGAAGCTGGCTTCAGCAAATGGCAGCTCGTCCCAGGTATATATGCTCCTGCACCAGTTTATTATTATGCAGCAGTTTGAAACGTCTCTTTCAAAAGTAGTGGTTTCTTCTAAATGTTCTCTTAGTGTGAGAAAAAGAAACACTACAGCAGTGCCATTGAATGCTTCGCTGATTGTCATCCATTTCAAAGGATATCTGCAGCCACTGCAATTGATTAACTGGAGATTAACAGTTTTTGTGCACGTGTGTGTTTGTGTGTCTAGGGTTCTGCCAAGGCTGCGGAGGCTATTTTGCTGGATAAAGAGGCCTTTCTTCCATCTCACAAATACCTGGTGGATAAGGCCCGAGTTTTGCACAGCATTGGTAAAACAACTCTTTCATGTTTTGATTTTCTGTCTATGAAACCCAGTTTAAATAGATTACCACAAGATTCTTAATAAGAAATATTGACATTGTCTAAAAATTCACTGATTGCTTGGTACTCATTGGTGAGGCTCGATCAATTCTGGAGTTGATGTTTTTCAGACTCAGCGTTGTGCTCTGTAAGATTTGCATCTATTTAAGTGTCTTTTAAGTTACTATCTACCAAAGAGTGAGTTAAAACAATGGTGACTGATCATTTGACCCACTAATGAAAGCTCAGATAACTGTGTCTGTGGCTAGATGTGAATAGGCTGCCATGTTAGTGTCACGGCTGACAGCGGTTGTTTTCTGTCACCAGATGACGACCAGTCTGAGGATGCAGGCAGGGAGACTGGCAGGCCGCCCGGATCCCACTCATCCTCCTCTCACGCGGACGGCCATGCCTCCCCCAGCCCTGGTCCCCCCACCCTGGACGGCTCCTCTTCCAGCCACGATCTACCCCGTCCATTTTCTGTGTCACCGTGCTCCGGGGACAGACTGTCAGGAGACCACATCCTTCACAAGCAGCTCCTCTCCCCACACTTTAAAAAGGAGAGCCTCATGGCTTTCCCCACCGCCCTCTATGCAGCCAAAGTAGCCCTCATGTCAGCCACCCAAGGGTCCGTGGGGGCGGGCAGCATCGACGCCGGCTTACCCAGCGACCAGTCAGAAAGCGGCAGCTCCACTGCGGGAGACGAGGACCAACTGGACACGGCAGAGATCGCGTTCCAGGTGAAGGAGCAGCTTCTGAAGCATAACATTGGCCAGCGCGTGTTTGGCCACTATGTGCTGGGCCTCTCCCAGGGCTCGGTCAGCGAAATCCTGGCAAGACCCAAACCCTGGAGGAAGCTGACTGTGAAAGGCAAAGAACCTTTCATTAAAATGAAGCAGTTCCTCTCTGATGAACAGAACATCCTAGCACTTAGGACCATCCAGGTCCGCCAGAGAGGTGAGTCATCAGAGAAACTAAAGAAAAATATGCAGAGGGGAATGAAGAACATACGTCTTTTTGTATTTGTTGCATGAGCAATAAAGTCCCAATCTTTAGCCATATTCTATAAAACCTTGGCTTGGAAGTGGAAATAAGTCTGATGATATCTTATATGTATCGCATTGACAACAAAACCATTAAAAAGAGTAAAACTAACAATGAATTTAAGTGACTATCCAAGTATTGTGTGTGTAGTCAAAGCCAGATATATCTCGTTCTCTTGTGTTTAATTATCGTCATCACTGAGCCTCTCTGTTGCATTCAGCGACAGCCTCCTTCATTATCATGAACATGGGCTTTGTAGTTTATGGAGTCAATCCCACATACACCAAATGATTACAAAGAGACACAAACTGACTATGAAACCACACAAAACAACTACAAAGAGACACAAAACCACAACAGAAAGAGGCTTAATAGCTTTAAAGTGAGTAATGCTCCTATGTAGGGGAGGTGGCGGGGCCTTGTCTGCGCCCAGGGGCCCATTGTCTTATAATCCGCAGCTGAAAATAGTCCCCCAAAAATATATTATCTACTCTTTAAAGGAATGTATGAACTAATGCACTTTTCTTTTCATGACATTTGTTGACAAAACCAGAAATGTAGAATAATGCTTTTAAAGTTGAACCGCCAAATAGTCCGGAATAAACCGGTGGTCATGAACAGCCCACAGGTAGGTTCACTCTTACCTCCTTACCCTTTTGTCTTTAAAATAGATGCTTTAGATCACATGGGTAAACAGGTCTCTCCATGGGTGGCCAAAACTACCAAAATAAGAACTAGCTTGTTAAGAAATAAAAGTTGTTTTGAGAGTTTTCAAGGGATTTGCGATTGTATGAAGCTACGCTGTACCAACCCGTTTTTAGAGCAGATGCAATGGTGCCATCTTGTTTTGGTGGCTAAGCTTCGAGACCTGTGTACGTTAAAGCCTTTAATCTACTTGGACCTCATCCTTGACTACATCACGGCTCCCTCTGCCATGTTTGTAGTGTTACTTTTAAACTTTGTTTTCTCCCCAGATTCACAGCTTTTGAAAGTTGAGCTTCCCGTATACTGCAACCTCAGACAGCACACGCTCAAAGGCAGCCATTGATCTACCAGTCAAAAGCAAAGCCTTGGAACTGCTCTCTGATCAACCATCCCACTCACCCCCCTCTTCTCTCCTCTCTCTATCTCTTTCTGTTACCCTCTGTGGCAGGGAGCATCACTCCGCGCATCCGAACTCCTGAAACTGGGTCAGACGACGCCATTAGGAATATCCTGGAGCAGGCCAAGAAAGAGATCCAGTCCCAGAGGGGAGGTGAGGATAGAGCTGCGAGTCATGAGTCATAGTTAGAAGTCATATTGATTTTGATAATTGTTAATGATGTTTACTGTTTTTGTTAAGAATTAGGATCACAACGTTATCGCATATAAATTGTAAAGGTGATATAAGAGAGCCTCATGAGTGTGGGTCCTTCTCTTTTAGGTGATGTCAAGTCGTCTCTGCACAGCTCATCAGGTAGAAGCAGCAACGGTCCAGGCAGCAGCTCTGACGAAACCATTAAGAACATCCTAGATCAGGCCAGGAGGGAGATGGAGGCCCAGCAGCACGCCCTGATGGAGATGGAGGCCTGCGGGAGGGCCCCGTCTGCCGGCTCAGGAGCTCAGGTAGAGCGTTTGGGGCCCCCGGAGCGCTCCAGGGGCCTGCCTTTACCCATCTCCATCAAGCAGGAGGAGGGAGGCTGCGTTACAGTCTGCATGGCCAACACCATCAGCAGCCCCCAGACGCCCCTCAGTGTCCTCTCCCCGGCCGCCTTTGTCCAGAACATAATCCGCAAAGTCAAATCAGAGATCGGTGAAGTGGGCACCTACTTCGACCAGCACTGGTCTCAGGAGCGGGGGTCAATGGTGCTCAGTGGCGGAGGTAGCTCACTGCCCTTCAATTCAGTCTCCCCCTCCCTGTCTTCCTCCTCCTCCGGGCCCTCCGCCTTACCCCGGCCCTGGCCCCGCCTGGAGAACGGCGAGTGTCTCCCAAACAGTGAGGAGGCCTCTGCTGCTGAGGACGAGCTGTGCCGGCCCGTGGAGGTCAAAGTGGAATCAGACACATCGGTTAGTGGAGAGTCTCCTGGCCCCGGCCCCGGAAGGCTTTCCTACTACCCGGCGTACATCCCCCGTGCCCTCAAGCCCACCGTGCCACCGCTGACTCCAGAGCAGTATGAGATGTACATGTACCGAGAGGTGGACACCATTGAGCTGACGCGGCAGGTGAAGGAGAAGCTGGCGAAGAACGGCATCTGTCAGAGGATCTTTGGCGAAAAGGTCAGATTTGCTCTTGTTTATTAAAAAAAAAACCTCATGCATGCTGCAATACGAGCATCTCTGTACAATCTGTTTTTACTGCAACACACTGGGGTGACAGGAGAATAGTTACGCTGTACTCAGACACAATATACATTCAATTATCTTCATTGCTCTGACGCTGATTTGGAAATGATATCAATAAGTCTACAGTGATATTCATAAAGATACACTTTTTTTGAGGTTGAAAGAAGAACACAACTTAAATGGTAAAATGCTATTCTCCTTGTCTGTCATAATATGCACCTAGTTCAGCCCGTGGCGAACCAGAGCAGCACCACAGACAGTCAATGGATTATTTGTTTTGTGAAGCCTCGGATACAAAGCCGTGAAAACATCTTTTATTATTTATCTAAGAAACAAAGTAATGCAACAATCAGATCGGCCACGTGAAAAAGTAATCGCCCCCTTTAAATGTAATCATAGGCCGCACCACTTTAGCAGCAATAACTGCAGCCCAACACGTTTTATGACAGGATCTCAGTATTTCACTTTGCTGCGGAAGAATTTGAGCCTGGTCTTTACGCAGAGAGACACGTTGGAGAGACACATTTGGTTCAGTCCGGTGTCTGCGTCCCTGCATCTCAGATCTGTCTTTGTGGTTTGGTCTTGTGACATCAGAGTTTGGCACGGACCAGAGTTCATGCTTCCTTTAATAATATCAAGTCCACTATATCATGTTTGACTGCTGCAGCTCTGCATAGGTACCCTAGCCCTGTAGGAAATGCTGTATTTGCTTTGTATCAGTTACACCAGAACCTGTTGTCCGAAAACTTCCACTTTAGAGCCATTTTCCTAAAAGTCTTTAGGGTCTTTTCTGCAAATGTTAGAGCAATGGTTTCCACTTTGCTACTCCCCCCTATTTTTCTCTTGTTGTGGGACCATCAGCTGTCCTTAGCCGAGAGGCCTGCAATGCTCTGCTGTGATCTTTTGTGACTTCCTGGAAGAGTTGTCACCACGTTATTTGGGAGGGCTGGCCACAAGTTTTACCCCAACACGGTATTCTTCATGTAAATAGCTCTCACTGTGGCTTAGTGGCTTTGTAAGCCTTTCCACACTGATAGATTTCAGCAACGCTGGAATTTCCATGGTTGCACAGTGCGCTCGGAGACGATGTGTGGTGATCCGTTGACTCTGATTCATCATAGGTATTGAACTGTCTGCGTTCAGCCATCTGAACCTAGTTATCAGAATGACATCACAATTTTAAAATGTGTTTTCCTTTAGTCAAATGTTACATTTGGAAACATTCGTTTACGGAAAATCCCTCTGGGTATTTTCTTAGGCACCCTTCTTTATTGATCACAGTTCATCCTCTGTGGAGCAGATAACACATTCAGTTTGCAGATTTTATATTTTGATTATATTAAGTTCCAGTTCGGTTGAAGGTGAATTTTTCAGGTGTGTGTTGAGGTTTTATTCCTAAATAGAAGGAAGCAAAATACAACATTAATTTAAAATGTATTTGTTGGTTTACACACATATTCTCTTAGTGAATTCATTTATAATCATACAAACACACAACTTTCAGCACTCTGCTTCACCATGGATTGTTTTTCATCTCCATGAAATGTGCTTCAGCTGTAAGAGTCAACATAAACATTCATGGGGTACTGCTTCCCTCTAGTGGTTGCTTCCTGAAAGTATCTCACCGAGGCCATCTGCCAAGTGCAAATAGATTTATTTCTTGTGTGATAATAATAATTTGGAGAATCAGTCATCATTTATACATTTGCGGTTCATGTTACAGTAAGCAGGTGCAGTAGGTACGACATATTGACCTGTATTGTTATGACACAGGTACTGGGGCTTTCTCAAGGCAGCGTGAGCGACATGCTATCTCGGCCAAAACCCTGGAGCAAGCTGACCCAGAAAGGCAGGGAGCCCTTTATCCGCATGCAGCTGTGGTTACTGGACCAGCTAGGCCAGAGCCTCAGCCAGCCCTCGAACCACAGCCACACTCTAGGTGAGACTACAGTTTACACACACACACACACACACACACACACACGCGCGCACACATATTCCCACTCACTTCAATACTAAAATATACAACATCAAAATTACACATTGTTTTTGTGATCCCTCTAACCTCCAGATAAAAGCCCAGTGACGGCTCAGTCCTCGCCCTCCCCGCCTCCTAGCCCAGCAGAGAGCCACCCAAGTCCGCTGGTCGAGCCTGTCAGCCTGTCCCTCGAGAGCAGCAAGGAGAACCAGCAGCCTGAGAGCCTGGGCCTGGGGTTGCCCCCCCACCCAGAGGGGAAATCCACCCCTAGCCTCATGGCCCTACACCAGCCCACAAACCCCCTGGGTATCCAGGAGCTGGTGGCCATGTCCTCAGAGCTCGACACCTACGTCATCACCAAGAAGGTCAAGGAGGTGCTAACAGACAACAACCTAGGTGGGTCTAAGTTCACACCCAGGGGTGAAGCTGATATTTTCTATGAATGCGGACACAGGTCCTACATACACTGTGTATGTTTGTTTCCCACAGGCCAGCGTCTTTTCGGGGAGACCATCCTGGGCCTGACTCAAGGCTCGGTGTCTGACTTGCTCTCCAGGCCCAAACCTTGGCACAAACTCAGCCTGAAAGGCAGGGAGCCCTTTGTCCGTATGCAGCTTTGGCTCAATGATCCTCACAATGTAGACAAGCTGAGGGCCATGAAGAAGATGGAGAAGAAAGGTGGGGAGAGTGTATAGTTGAATATCTCTCAGTACAAGTTTGAGAATCTTGCTTTGTAATCCCCTTACGCTAGATATCGCTGTCTTCCCTCCAGCTTATCTGAAAAGGCGGTACGGGCTGCTGAGCACCGGCTCGGACAGTGACTCACCGAGCACTCGTTCTGAGTGTGTGAGTCCTGCCTTGGCCTCGCTGGACCTGTGTCCCTACAGCCAGGTGAAGAAGCCTCGGGTGGTGCTGGGAGCCGAGGAGAAAGAAGCCCTGAGGCAGGCCTACCTCCTGGAGCCATACCCCTCTCAGAACACTATTGAGATACTGGCCTCCCAGCTCAAACTCAAAACCAACACCGTCATCAACTGGTTCCACAACTACAGGCCAGTCCTCTGACCTTTGTGATGTTTGCTAATGGCTGCCTCTGTTGTTTTCATCACTCATATACTTTTACTTTAAGATGTCACTTAAAAAAACATTAAATATCCTGACACTTGAGTGTTTGCCTTCAAGTGAGTGTCTAACAGCAGTGTTTGTTTGCAGGTCCAGGATGCGACGGGAGGTGCTGATGGAGGGTATGCCAGACAATGACACAGATGCTGAGCACCACAGCTACTCCCCCTCAATGACGCGGAGCCCCCACTCTGATGGAGAGGAGAGGAGGCTGCAGCAGCCTTCAGGACACATCCACTCCAGCCTTCCTCTTAGGGCCAACACTGCACTGCCTCATGTCAAACAGGAGGCAATAGACAGGGCAGACGAGGAGGAGGAGGGAAGGGAGGGCTCCCTGAAACAGTCGAGAGTTCAGTGTTTCTCCACAGCAGTGCAGTTCCCGCAGTTGAAGAACGAGCACGAGGATTCCATCGCTGGCTGCTGCGAGCCCCACTTGGCTGGCCAGGGCCTGAGGCAGGAAGAGGGGATGAGCAGCCAGGCTCAGGGGCTCTACGCTGGCACAGTCTCCATGGAGGGTCCCCAGAGAACCAACCAATCCAGGCACGAGGGGGAAGACTCTGGAAAGTCACCTGTTGACCCGGTCAGCTTCAAGGCTTCTTCAGAACCCTGCCGCAGCAGCCTGGAGGTCTCCCTCAACTCCCCCTCGGCTGCATCCTCACCCGGCCTCATGATGTCAGTCTCCCCCGTCCCCTCCTCCTCGGCTCCCATATCGCCCTCGCTGCCCAATCCGCCCTCAACGAGCACCAATCACAGCCTGGACCCTAACCAGCTCCCTCCCTTTCAAAGCCCCAAACTCAACAGAAGCTCTCAGAGACGCAATGAGAAAATGGCTAACCTCAATAACATCATCCACAGGCTAGAGAGAGCAGCCAATCGAGAAGAAACACTGGAATGGGAGTTTTAAGTCTCCTTTTACTTGTATTTAGTCCCGATGACCCTCTCGGCACACAGGAGAGTCTCAAACAGAAGCTTCCTGAAGACTTGGAGCGGAGCCTGGCTCCTGAAGGCCTGTCCTCTCAGACTGATAACTCTTAGGAAATGGGAACACAAAGCTAAACATAAGGCCGAATTCCCTACAAGAACTTAAAAGAGTTGATAAAAAAATTTATAATTGTGTATTTGTTTTGGGATTTTTTTGTTGTTTTTTTCCTTTTTTGATAATGCATACTACTTTGAAATATATGTGACAGCACTAGCTGTTGTTTTACTTATGGGACTTGACCTGAAGACTTTTGCAGCTATGGTGTCATAAAATGTACACTGAAGTTCTGTAGATTGCCACTGGGTGAGATTAAAAAAAGACCCCTGTCTTAAGCCATTAAAAGCACTATAACTATTTGAAAAGAGACACTGACCAAATTTGCTACTTTTTGAATAGCAATTTTTCAGATTTTGTCTGTAAGACTGGACAATTTAAGTCAAGTAACACATGAAATCCTATTACTGACTGAGGGATAGTCCTTTAAGACTCTAAATATTCAACATCTTGTATGTACTTAGTTTCTTGGTGATATGTTTTGAAATATTTGTAACTCACACGTATAAAAAATGTGGTTGTACATGTTGTAGAATTGTCTGCAATAGCCTTCTCTAAACCTGATGTAGCATGGTACTCACCTGACCCTGTTATCCTCTGTAGTTAGTCACCTGTGATTATACTTGAGCGAAAACAAGAGAAAAAAAAAAGTTGAAAACCCTGCAAAAAATAAGAAAAAAGGAGCCGTTAAATCTAACGAGTAGAGTATTTTTAGTGTTTTGTTCCGTTCTTTTCTTTGTATAATCCTCGAGGTTTACAGTTTAGGGCCCTTGTGCTTCTGGTAGTAAGTGAAACATTCACTACACACGAGCACAGTTTACATGATTTCTTTCAGACTTACCTCTCTAACCCTCTACGGCACTGGTTCTCAGACTGTAACAGGCCAAGACACAGGACACACCTGGTTTACCTCAGATTATGTTGATGCACATCATGCTACGACCACGCGTTTCATTCTTACACATAAACACGACCTACGCTTATTTGAATCAATGTAGGGAACGGGGGGGTCTGTATCATGCCTCAGATATGGAGAGATCAAACATGGATCGAGTTTTAATGAGCGAAACCTGTCTTTTACAAAGAATATGCTGCTGTTTGAAGAGATAGGGAGCTTCTGAGTCCGTTATATGTGTGTATGAGCCTCCTCCCAGGTTACATCTGATTCAGTGCACATTCTCAAAATGGGTCATTTATTGTAGCTAGAATATACGAACTTGATCAAACACCTCAACCTCTGAGCACTGAGATGTGGTTTAGCCGGGCAGTTTGATCAGAAAAGGTTGCCGTGAGCGACACTACAGCGCTGTAAATTGATCTCCCTCGGAGCTAAAGCGGCGCATTTGAGAGCATGATACAGTATATGACCTCTCGACGACGTGAAAACATCCAATCTGTAAGTACACTATATCCGAGGACACAAAAGGTTACAGGTATCCCCTCATATTATCTTTGACCACTTGTGTATCGTGTCTGTAGAAGTTTCTTTGTCATGCTTGCGAGATGTTCTTTATGTATTTTGCCTCTATTTTATACTCAGAACAGTTAACTAGATATTCAATACCTCGTGTATGAACTACTTACAGCACTTAGATTTTGATAATTGTGAGGACTCGAAGAAAAATTTCAAATATCAACATTATCCTAACTTAGTGTCCACAAGTCTTTGCCTTTACTGTATCGTTGAAGTTGGTAGTAAACACTTGCACATGTCTACATAGTTCAGAGGACTTGGATTGTATTATGTAGAGATATATATTACACAATTACTAAAAAAAAAAAAAGAATAATATCTTACATTCTTGGAACAAAATGTGCTGGTTATATTGAAATAGAGTGTACAGATTTAATAAACCAAACCCATTCAAGCCAGTTCCGGTCTGGCAAGCTTGCCCACGTTTTAGACCTTCTCTCAGGGTAGTCTTGCTTTTTAAAGCTTTACTGAAACAGTTGCTCTCATCAGTGGCGGTGACGATGATAAACATTATGTAGTGTAGAGAATGACTCGGTTAAATGTTAAAATGACTTTGTGGAAGTTGCGCGTATACAAGAAATGCAACTTTCGCAGAACGTGGTGGTGGTGGTGGTGGTGGTTTGTCGGAGAGCTGTCGCTGTTTTGTAATTCATTACACAGACGTGTCAAAGTACAGTAGACTGGAACCACCGGGGCGAGGCTGATGGGTTGCATTTTTGAGATCAGTAGACTTTGCTCTCTAAAATACTGTTTTGGTTTTCTCTCGGAGCCACAGAAGCTTTTTCTCTGGTTGTCGTACCACCATTTTTTGTGCATAATATACTGTATGATTAGAAGTGGCATTTCTGATGTGGACATTTCATCGTCTTTCATGGTAACATGGACATATGACTGAAAAAGAAATGTATTTACATGCATTATCTCTTCATATAAAGCTCATCATCTCATTGTTTTTGCATGAAAATCCATTCTGGTCTCATTACAAGGGATAGGACTGTGTTTTGTGTTGTTGTTCTTGCACAGGGACATTAAATCAGCACTTAAAGTCTTTTTACATTGGTGTGTCCATGCATGGTGCAGCTGATCAATTTGGTTCTTACAAAGTCATCATGAATCCAGTCAAATCAGGACCCGATAACTTACTTCCAGGTTAATATTTAAATCGACATTATTTTGTGCCATATCATACGCCTCATGCATTATCCTCACAGGACTAATGCCTTGTGTTAAAGTGTGTTTTAGGAGGGGTGTAGGGCTTTTTGTAACCCAGTTCAGACAAAAAGCAAAGCTTTTTTGTAACAAGAGTCCTACACGTTAGTTGGTTTAACTTTGTAATTGACAATAGTCACTAAAAAAATGAGGCAATTGGTCAGAACATTGTGAATGATTGTATTCAGAGTTGTGTTTAAACAATATTTACAAGTCTGATACTGAGGGTTTGTCACAAGGTTTTGTTTTTTTCATTTGAAAGTCAGCTGTGAGCCGATGAAGAGAAGTGTCCTGCAGGCTTGAATAACTGTCTTATGCCTCACATGTCAGGCTAGTCAATGTTAAAGAATGGATAAAGGTATGCCAGGCCTCTTGGAATTAAATTTGCATATGTAAGCCATCATTCAATACATAATTGTTTAAGATCCTGCTGTGTTGTGTTGTTATTTCTTTATGGTGACGAACCACGACTCACATGAGAGATTAACGCAAACAAATGAATGCAAACAAATAAAAAACACAACTGTTTAAAAAGAAAAAAAAACTATGCGACCTCCGTGCCCTTTACTGTTTGTGTAACTCTAAAACAACATGCGATATCTTTAAAGGTTGAATATGGAGACTGAGCAGAACAACGCCATCTAGTGTCTCAAGATCGTAGTCGCAACAACAGAAAATAATTAAAAGCACTCGGGCTGCCAAGTTGGTCAGACCCGGTCCAGTAGCCTCCAGGAGAACGGAGTCTGTTTGAGTCTGTTTGAGCCTGTTTGAACCCGTCCCCTCCGGCAAATCACACCATAAAAACAAGTATTGCAGAGGAGTTTGACTGACAGTTAGCATTAGCTGTTACAGCTACATAAAGATGACAGTGATCTTAGCGATCAAGTAGCCATTTGGGCGTGCCTTTCAATGTCGTGAACTCCTTTATATGTATGTATATTCATGATTATGGTCGATTTTGGTGTATATTTGCTGTTTTCACTTGTTATTTGATTTATTTTATTGTATTAAAGTCATGTAATTTATATTGGCAGCTCATTATGACATATGTCATTTAATGAACGCCAATCTAAAAGTTAACCTCTCATAAAAGCAACATTAGTAGCAAGCTAACGTTGATAGTTCATGCAGCTGAGCTTAACACAGATGGTGCTTCTTTTGTTTCGGCTGTGCCTGGAGTTTTTAAAGCCAAACAGTACGTGCTCTCCACGACCGCTCACATATCTCTGTGAGAGAGAGTGACTTTCTGCTCCTGATGTTAATGCTCCAAAAAGTACATCAATGAAAAAAAGTGTGCACGAGTCTCAAGTCTTAAGTCACATTTGTGTGCGACTTAAGTGCGACTACCCATCTCTGGTACAATGTGAAGCAGGGGTGGGGGACCCTGCTCCTGGAGAGCCACTGTCCTGCATGTTTTAGGTTTCTCCCTGCTCTAACACACCTGATTCTGATGCTCTGCACGTTATCAAGCAGATGAAGGTGTCAGGGGTTTAATATCGTTATACGCAGGTGTGTTAGAGCAGGGAGATACCTAAAACATGCAGGACAGTGGCCCTCCAGGAGCATGGGCCCCCATCCTGGATGTAAACAGAACGTGACAGAAAGTCACTGTCAAACTGCCAAAAAAAGTAAAATATTAATTCAGACTAAATATATGGAAATTTATGGAAAAGCAATACTTTCATTCTGTAGCCCTCAAAACACCACAGAGGTGTATTTTTTTTTTTAAATACAGATTTAATAAAGATTCTACATCAACCTTTAACTATTTGGGGCAGTTTGACTTTTCCCACATGTTTACTTAACTAGCAGTCCCTCGGTTATCCAAACACTGACCCATCTCATCTTCAACCGCTTATCCGGGGTCGGGTCGCGGGGGCAGCAGCTTTAACAGGGGACCCCAAACTTCCCTTTCCCGGGCCACATTAACCAGCTCTAACTGGGGGATCCTGAGGCGTTCCCAGGCCAGTGTGGAGATCTAATCTCTCCACCTGGTCCTGGGTCTTCCCCGAGGCCTCCTCCCAGCTGGACGTGCCTGGAACACCTCCCTAGGGAGGCGCCCAGGGTTCATCCTTACCAGATGATCCTGAACCACCTCAACTGGCTCCTTTCAACGCAAAGGAGCAGCGGCTCTACTCCGAGTTCCTCACGGATGCTGAACTTCTCACCCTATCTCTAAGGGAGACTCCAGACCCCCTCCCGAGAAAACACATTTCGTCCACTTGTACCCGTGACCTCAGATTTAATAAAGATTCTACATCAACCTTTAACTATTTGGGGCAGTTTGACTTTTCCCACATGTTTACTCAACTAGCAGTCCCTCGATTATCCAAACACTGACTCACTCTGACTGAATTCAATGTCATAAATGTCACCTAACATCTGCCCAGGGTTTGAGTCCTGCAGCAGTGTGTTTACATGATCCCACCGCATGGCGTATCTAAGCCCCGCCCCCCTCAGTGAGCGTCGCTTTGACGCGATGACGTCACGCGTCACGTCGGGTTGTCGGGCTGGAGAATTCGCGGCGATGGCGACGACTGCTCGGTACTGGAGAGGGACGCAGTGAAGCTGGCCTCGGCTCGGATATGACTAATGCGTATTTGATCGAGGTTTACTTGCTGCTCAGTAATTGCACCGGCTTCGGATGAATCTGTTGGCTTCTAACTTCCCGTCGGTCCTTTCACTGGTGAGTCCGCCGGCTGTGGTCGTTCTTCTGTGTGTTGTGATAGAGGCCTCCGTGTTGGGGTCCGCCCTCCATCTCATAACAACAACAACAGTTGAGGGAGCTACGCTAGCTTCACCAGCTAATGTTAGCCGCTCACTTATTGGCTGCTCTGTGCCACTGCTACTAATGGAGAACACTTGGTATTACCATTTACCACAACAACACTACCATTTTGACATTACCAGCAAATTTTAATTGCAATACAAATACCCAGTTTGGACTAAGCCCTACTAGTAGTAACGGTACTTTAACTATTGACGTTAAGTTAGCTAACCTAGCTGCAAAAAAATGTAGCTTAACGCTAACTTACCCACAGAGAATGAGGGCAGCAGTAAAGATAATGCTACCGATAGATACTTCTGTCTGTTTTGACTTAAGTTAAAATAGCTAACTTACCTATAGCTAGCTAATGTTACTTAATTCTGACCGGTAACGTAAACAAACGGTTTCTCCATAACTTAGCTATTACAGAGTAACGTACTCGGCTTGCTAGCACTCATCACTTCTATTTAAAAATGGTATTGCCTCACCAAAAGCTAACGTTAACGTTTTAATTGAAGTGTGAACGTTTTGTTTTCCCAGTCACATCGTAAGTTACATGTAGGTTATGCTTCTGTGTGAGTTAATCCTCTAGTGCCGCTGTTGCGTTCATTTTCGCTACCTGCCCGTCAATGTAACGTGACTGTGCTGCCACTCAATGCACTTTATCCCCTCAGTCCGGTTTTGTTAAACTAGCTTATATCAGGTGGGATATTGAGGCTATTTACATAATGATGCTGCAGCCTGTGATGCGTGGTGGCCTGTCACGGGACAGAAGTAACGTTAAGGCTCTAAGGGGCTTAGCCTTCCCCTGTGTGACTCTGAACTCAGAACCAGTCTGAGCCGCAGCCACGGGTCATGAGCCCGCTGCCGTAAACAGAGCCCCGTGTGTGTGTGTGTGTGTGTGTGTGTGTGTGTGTGTGTGTGTGTGTGTGTGTGTGTGTGTGTGTGTGTGTGTGTGTGTGTGTGTGTGTGTGTGTGTGTGTGTGTGTGTGGCAGATATGCTTTATCAGGTAGCACCAGCAGTAAAAGCTGGACTCCTCGGCCAGTGAAGTGATGACCCCTCCTGGCTGCTTCACACCCCTCTTAACGAAAGGGCAGTGCTGAAGTCCTCCTCTGCTGTTGGCGCACTTGGATTTTTGTCTTGTTGTGTCTGCTCTTAGGCATCTTAAATGCTCATGGGAAGGTGTGCTGAGGTGCTGTGCTGCTCATTCACTGACCTCAGATCAGGTTTCAGCCGCTGCAACAGTAGCTGACCTTTACAACTATTTGTGAGGCAGTGTACTGAGAGATCCCAAACAGGTTGCCTAATTGAAGAAAAGAGTTGAAGCAATGATGAAATCATTTTGAGGACCATCTTTGTAAATATAGTTTGTCATTACCTGAAGAACAAAAGTCTATCTATTCTTGGTGAATGACAGTTTTCAGCTATTCTGACTGTACACTGTGCAGGAAATGTAGCCACCAGCCAAGTGCTGTGACATGCCTGGCTATGCCAAGTAACCGGCTGTTAAGTCTGACGTAACACTCTTTCAAAATACGATTCCCGGGTCCAAACGCTCCGTTGAAATAAACAGACACAACAGCCGAATATGTGAACGGTTACGATCACTTCTTTCGGCAGTTAGGCATTTTTTTCATCCATAAGAAAGAGGTTAAATGACAATAAAGTTGTTAGTCAGATCTGTTTGAACAACCAGGAACACAGCAGTGCGATGTTGTAGAAATACGAGGCTTGGACTCGGAAATCATATATTTTTTTTAAAAGATAATTTTTTTGGCAGTTTTCAAAGCCTTGATTAGATAGGTCAGACAGGAAATGGGGTGAGAGAGAGGGGGGGAGACATGCAGCAAAGGGCCAACGTTCAGAGTCGAACCCGCAGCTGCTGCCTTGAGGACCTTCAGCCTCTTTACATGGGGCGACTGCTCTGACCACTGTGCCACCGGCCGCCCCTGGAAATCATATTTTGAAAGGGTGTAACGTGTCACTTATTACTAATACGCTTGACCTGTCATCTGGGCAGGTAACTAACCATTGTTGGGTGGTTTAACTACTCATAATGTTTCTTTTACACTAGTACACCTGCCATGCCTTCCTTTAGCTTGCAGTAACGTGAAGACATGATGGCAGGGATTCAAAATTGATATTATGCATGAACTGGGTGTTCTTGTTTATTTCTGGAGGTGAACATTACATGGCCAGTTTATGTGACTGAACCCTGCCTATATGCTGGCTGGGCTGTAGATTTAGTGCCTCAAGATCCAGCTGGCTTTTTTTTGTGGTGTCTCTGAGCTCACATGCAAGCCACTCTGACCACCAGTACATCTATATTTGCAAGGGAGTCAAAAGAGCTCCTGTAGCTTGAATATCTCAGTGAAAAGTGTACTATTGCACGTTTGTAAGGGAAATCATTTGCTCATTATTCAGTTGCATGTTTGCCTTCTTTTCCGCAGATTTCCATGTCTTACTTTTGAGAGTTTCCAAACAGGATCATCAGGACTGCTCATCGCCTGTTACTGGTTGTCTTTGGTAAGTTTAAAATATAATTTAAATGACTGTTTTTGACATTTACAGCCATATGTTGTTTCTCTGAATTTAGTCAGCTGTATTTTTGTCCCTTTTCTTTTGATGCAACTGAATATTTACTGAAGGCCTAAACCCTGCTATTGCAGGGTCAAGTCTTTCCCTTTTAGTGCCATTTCATGTGAATTGATTTGCTATTGAACGTTTTGAACATGCTCAACCAGGGGTTCACCATCTCCTGGGCGATCATGGGCTGCAATCAGTTCATTGCCTACGACCATTCCCTAAGAAAGTATTTACACCTCGTTTGAGCTCCTTGAAAATATGTCCACATGTCCGCAGTCTGAATGAACCCAACAGAGGCACTGCAAATGAGTGTAGAGAAGGGTGGTAGTTTGGTTGGTCATTTCCTGATAGTAGTTTAAATCAGGGTAGGTATGAGAATCTAGAGGCGGCCCAGGCTGAAAACCAGCTCCAAATGGTTCAGTCCATCGAAAGCGTATGCTTCTAAGCTTGTCAGCTCCTTTTATCTACGCGTCAAGTTTCTCTGACCGTTGCACATTTCAGTATAAATCCAACAGAAGAAACTCAAGCGTCTGCGCTGATGGAAAACAAGAAGGAGTCATGGGTGGAGAGGAAGAAACGCTCCAAGGCGTGACTTCATTTCACAAAGAAGGATAACAATAGTGGTGCTAATGTCTGTAAAATGATAATTTCAAGAAAGGGTGGAAATACTAGCAATAAGATGAAACATCTTTCTAGGCAGCATGGGCTTAGATTGCAGGAATGACATGTAGGCATATTCGCACTCTATGCGCAAATACCGCTGCTTTCCTATTGAGCAGCACGTCCGCTATCAAGGGTAAATATAATAACATCAGCACCATGCAGGCAGGCGTAGCAATTTTTCTCTTTGACTAAGAAAACCTCAATGAAAACAAATGCTGTTCAACTATTCTCTCATTTCTTTTACACCGTTCAGACTCAGAGATAACAACAACACAGAAAATTGACATGGAATAGGTAAAGAATCGGACAGATGAGCAGAATCCATAATGCCAGTGGTATTTATAAAACTGTATATATATATACCCATCTCTAATCCAGAGTAGATGCAGTGATCTGGTCAATGAAACTGGCAATTTGCTCTTTTAGGGCAACTGTCAAGGCAATACTCGAATGACTTTGTTTAGCTGATAATCATGTGTTGTTTGGTGAATTGTGTGTCTTTATGTGAGAGTGCACAGTCGAGAAATGACAGGAAATGAGTGGCGAGAGAGAGGGGAATGATAATAAAGGTCCCCAGCTGGGATCAAGTCCAGGACATTGCAGTTTGTGGTCGGTGCTTTAAGCCTAGATAAACATAGATAACCTTCAATGTTATTAATTTGAAGTTTCAAATTTATTTTCATCAAAGCAACTGTCCAAGAATGTCCATTAGCACTTGTTTTATGAGATAATCTATTTGAATTGAAGTCAATAAGTACCAAAGTAAACTGTAGCGAACGAAGAGGCAGTTTTATAATGCCTGACTTGAAATTACAGCAGATATTGAGACAGAATAACCAATATAGTATTTTGATTTGTATCTGTATTAATATATCTTTATTTGAAAAGTTTGGTTAACCCAGGTTTGAAATTGTGATCAGACCACATTTAAGAGGATGGTGGCTGCTTTCATTTTTGTGCATCATTTACATATTTACATGTTTTCTGCCAGAATAATGTCTCATCATTCTGTGTTGTTCCTCTACAGACTGGCCTAGGTCGGAGTTCCTTGTTGGGTGACCCACACTCCTTCACAGGGGCCATGGTAAAGTACCTTAAGCTCATGCATGCTCTGGACAGCAACTGCTGTGTGTCTTGTGGCCTTGGCGCAGTCTGCACAATCGGAACCTCTCCATTGATTTCCTCTTTTTTAATCAGCTCTGTTTACCATGAAGCAGACCGTTAAATCAGCTGCCACCGTGTCAAAGGTCCTCCAAGGCTGCTGTCCAACCAGGGCAGCTTTTAGTTTCACTGTGGAAATCTTTGTTGTATTGTTGCATCATGATGTAACTACTGGATCGGATGTTTTGCCTGTTGATCGGTGTGTGTGTGTGTGTGTTTGAGTTTTTGCTTTCTTGGCATACTGCTGTCTGTGTGGCAGCTGCCCCCTGGCTGGCCTCAACACGCTGCTCCTCCAGCCATGACGGCTGTGTGTATTAGCCTGGCTGATGCTGAGCCAGCATCCTGCAGGATGCGCTGTCGCTGTCCGTTATCTCTCATCTCTTTTCGACCACCTTAATCTTTCTTTACACAATGTTAGCTCATGGATTCTTGTCGATCTGTCGGCACAAGGCCAGACATTTTTTTCTAATGGTTTGCCTCTGAGAAGAACTCCCTGACTTGTATGTTCATGCCTTGCATTCCCCACTGATAGGCATCCTCTGTGAAACATGTTGCATAAGACTACTGTGACCTCAAACGTTTGGCCCTCATGAAAGCCAGCTGATGAAAACCGATTTTAAATGAAAATGCCCATAATTTGATTTTGCCAACGGGAGTTTAGATTTAGACTCTCTTTTCTTTTCAGAGTCTTGTGTAAATGAATGACCATGTCTATTTCTATTTTTAGTTTGTTTTTGGCATCTGTTAGATCATGGCGTATTGTACAAGGTCTGATTATAGTAAATTAGCCTGGGTTGCACATTACAGTGTGGGTGGGAAGGAGAACACAGCCACACAAAACCGCATAAATGCAGCACTGTCAGGTTGGTTTTCAATCAACTCTCTGTCACAACATGGGTTGTAACTCTTCTGCCGTTTCTGAGATTAGTGTGAAAGCCAATGAATCGAAGCTGGGAAAATGAATGCAGAGCAGAGTGGAGCAGTAGCCACCCTCCACCCCCCTTGCCCCCCCAAATCGACCCGTTATACTATCTTTCCAACTCAATTCGCGTGTACTTGCAGGTTTTTTTAAGCGTGGCAAACCCCACAAAATATAGACCATTGACTCCTTTTTGCATTGCCAGTAGATGAGTTTGACTTTCTGTTGTTTTTTTCTGGCGTGCCATGTTCAATGTCACAAATGTGTCTGAAATCAGCGTTCGTAAACAGTAGAGAGCAGCACAGATGTCAGTGAAAATGTTATGGTGGTCACTTCTTTTTTTATATCTGTTACTTATTCAGTCTCTCTTTCTAACTCTGTGTCGACTAATGCGGAACAATGTCGAACGGTGCTTGGGTGGAGACGAATGGCATTTGTAGCTGAGATGAGAGAAAAGTAGCAGAAGTTACAGACGATGGCATCGTGCTGGCAGAAGGGCGAAAGTGACTGTGCCCACCTGGGTGTCATGTTTCCATCACTGCTGAGTGTAGCTGGCGATGATAAATACATGTGACTACTTCAGAGTCATTTATCCCAGGAATGAATGCCTCTTATAACCTCTCTCACAAAAGACAGAAGCCAAATGTTAGTGGGTTTTTTTGGCCAGTTGGGAAGGGGCTTAGGATTCTTACAATGTAGTTTAGGGCGCACGCACACTGTCTATCCGTACCGTGCCCCATGCTTTAGGGTACTTGTCCCCCCTCCCTCTCCCCCCGCTCCCCAGGCTCGTCTGTACTAACACTACCTGGGCCTCGCGTGAATGATGTCATCGCGATGTGTCGCTTTGTTAACAAATCTTTCCGTAGACCTCAGAGTTTTTGTGCGTCTTGTCGACTGTTTTTGAATATTTTCATCGACCAAATCTGCAGTAAACACTCCACCTCCGCATCACACCAACGTGAACCTTTCACCGCCATTGTTTTTAAATGTCCGCGCATGGCCCCTCCTTCTTTTTTCTATGTCCCAACAGGCGCACAGGAAATGACGCCAGAACCGCCGTAGGCCTCGTGCTCGTACACGTGCGCACGCTCGTGCTCGTACACGTGCAAACGTGCTTTACTAAAGCCCACCTCTCCCAAACGGGCCGTGGACGGCAGCACTCACACTGGTCAAACGAACTAGGCTTTAGCCGTGAAACGTGCTGGGGCACGGTACGGATGGACAGTGTGAGTGCGCCCTTAGTTGTCAAAGCTGTGAATGCATGTGTCAATGTACATGAGGATGTGAGGAACAAGGTGATAAATAGAGACAATACTCAGCCAGCATTACCCGGGCAAATGTTTTAAAAGCTATATTAAAACCAACAAACATTTCTGACGGGAAAATATTTTCGGTTGTTAAAGTTGATACTAGTTCAGTAAAGAGTTAATAAGCCTTTTCTCTGCAGGAGGAGGAGGGGAAGCAGAGCTTGGAGTGTATCCAGGCCAATCAGATCTTCCCCAAGAAGTCCCCCGTTCTGGAGGAGGAAAACATGCAGGTGAGGAAGTGCTTATCTCATGCCGTAAAAACCCACTTAACCTGACAGTTGTGGGTAAGTGTGTGGGCAAGCCGCTTCTCTGTAATCAGCTACATAATCACAGTGACATGTGACTAAAGCTCACTTTCAGTTTGACCAGTCTCAGAAGCAAAGTCTCAAAAGTCAAGTGATATCTGAAGCCCTGTAATCTCAAAATAAAAACAAGCCATTTGGTCATGGGGCTGGTAAATAATCCCACTTGTAAAGATGATAAAGTCACTGAGTTTATACTTTAAACCATTGATTTACCTGCAAGAGTGAAACATATTATTTTGCCCGACTGCTGTGGTAAAAGTTGATACAAGTTATGATGCAGTGGTGTTGATGGGAGGGGTGGACACGAGTAGTTCATTCTAAGATTGAGGGATCACATCAATTACTCGAGGGCCAATTGAGTATTCGTTCTTCCAAATCTATTTTTTAGAACGCAAGACGTCTTTCTGCAGGAATAATGATGCACAGCAATACAGCCTACACAACACCTAATGCTTATTCTCAATCAGAACAGTCACCGTTACCGTTTAAGGCTTTATTCTTCACAACCACAACTGCAAAACATTGTTTACATACAAAAATGTAATTAAATCCGCGTTTGCATTCTGTTAATGATCAGTCCCACTATGCAGAACAGGCGCTCCACTGACACAGAGGCTGCAGGTATCAGCAGGTGCTGCTTTGCCTAGTTTTTTGTACCGGTGCCTGTCGGACTTCCACCACTCCAGTGGGTTTTTCTAAAGGACGATTACATGGCTCACTGAAACGAGCTTGACATCCAAATTATTGAACTAGTCCTGCCCGATGAGTGTCCAGTGCCTTGCAGCCCCAAACATCACTGCTTTCCCCCTCCATGTCTGGCCCTTGCACAGTAACCCCGTCATGTAGGTCACACAACTTCCGTTCCAAAAATCGAAGGTGTTTGTGTCTCGGGTGCTGCTGCGCTTGGCCGCTTACACATGCGCGCCCCCCAAAAACCCAAGTGCTATTGTTTACCAATCAAGTTCATTTGAAATGAGGACTACTCGAGGAATCGATCCCTCACACCCACCAGTAGTTGAAGGGATTTCCATGTAGTTAGTTGTGAATGCTTTTAACTTTCTCCATTCTCCCAGAACTGTCCGGAATACGATCTAAGCCGCCCTGAATTTAATGTAGATCTCTGTTTGTCTGCATTATCATTAGTTAAAATTAATGTGTGCCCTGTAACATGAATAAAACATGAAACAAATGATTAGACGGTCAAACATCAACCTCATCTCATCTCATCTCATCTTCATCCGCTTATCCGGGGTCGGGTCGCGGGGGCAGCAGCTCCAGCAGGGGACCCCAAACTTCCCTTTCCCGGGCCACATTAACCAGCTCTAACTGGGGGATCCCGAGGCGTTCCCAGGCCAGTGTGTAGATCTAATCTCTCCACCTGGGCCTGGGTCTTCCCCGAGGCCTCCTCCCAGCTGGACGTGCCTGGAACACCTCCTTACCAGATGATCCTGAACCACCTCAACTGGCTCCTTTCAACGCAAAGGAGCAGCGGCTCTACTCCGAGTTCCTCACGGATGCTGAACTTCTCCCCCTCTCTCTAAGGGAGACTCCAGCCACCCTCCTGAGAAAACCC
>NC_139829.1:34043611-34211111 GCF_963691815.1 Echiichthys vipera | reverse complement strand
GGCCCGTTTGTACTCACACTACCTGGGCCTCGCGCAAATGCTTCTTGCTGTCCATTCGTCATCACGCCGTAACACGTCACACGCATTGATTGACGTCATCGCGATGCGTCGCTTTGTTTACAAATCTTTCCATAGACCTCCGAGTTTTTGTGCGTCTTGTCCAACTGAATATTTTCATCCGACCAAATCTGCAGTAAACACTCCACCTCCGCATCACACTGACCTAAAGACTGTTACCTTCTTTGGTAAAGTTATAGGAAACTTGATTTAGAAACACATTTGTTCCATATCCATATGTAGGACGTACATGTGACGTTCTGTGCTGAGTTTATTCTGATGTCCAGATACAGAGAGGTATATAGGCGTTAGACAATTTAGCTGACAGGAACGAGCCATGTGGCATCGGTTGCTATGGCAACACTTAAACATGGCACACTATAAGGTAACACAGGAATCCTACAGCCATAAACTGTTGGACCAAAATGAGGCCAGAATGACCCGAACCGACATAGCAGCCTCACCAAGTTCAACCCACCAAGAACTAAACACGGTTTGTAATAAACACCTGAGGAATAGACTGACCTTCTCCTCACACACATCTATTCCATTCAACGTCCCCCCGAAAATGACAAAACAGGCTTTAATTTGCACAAGAGGGTCAGAGAGACAAGTTTAAAGCGGTATTATGTAGAGGTGATATCACTTCCCTTCACAATAAAAGCCTAAAACAATTAAAACCGAGCTGCTGCCCTGCCACTAAACTGTTTACCAGCTCATGATGTTTTTCTTTTCATGCTGAAATCTATACTGCACACAAATATCCATTTTCTCTGTCTCTTGGAATAATCTCTGTGGAAGATTCATGATAAAAAAGGTTTATCCTAGCAGTTCTGCGGTGTTTCACAACTTTACAGAAGTTGTGAAACACTGCCAAAGTGTTTGAAAGCCCAGCGTCTGAACCTGGAAATAAAGTTAGTAAAATGCAACAACGACTATTAATGACATTTTAGGGGCTAATCGCAAAACCACATTCATGATTAACACCTATTTAGCTACAAAAAAGAGGATATTGAGTGTGGAAAAGCAAGGTTTATGTGATTTGTGTTCCTTTCCACTAATGTAAAGGACTTTTGTTTAAGCAAGTGTTTGCTTGATTCTGAGGTAGTTGAAGTATCACCTATCATTGGCTTTTGTGTTTGACCCACAGGTGTCAGTTCTCCACCTTTGAGCAGTGTCAGGAATGGTTGAAACGCCTGAACGTGGCGGTGCGCCCTCCCTCTCGCCTGGAGGACCTCTTCTCCTTTGCCTTCCACGCCTGGTGCATGGAGGTATATGCCGGCGAGAAGGAGCAGCACGGCGAGCTATGCAGACCAGGTACCCCACTGTCTCTCGCATGTCCTCCCGTAACCCCGGCAGAACCTCTGCTCCCCTCTGGTCTTATCGGACATCTCTGCTCTCTGTAGGCGAACACGTGACCTCCTGGTTCAAGAACGAGGTGGAGAGGATGGGCTTTGACACTCAAAACGCCTGGAGGATATGTGACATCAACAGCAAGTTCAGGTGAAAGCCGCTTTCATTCGGGATACCTGCTGCTGTGTTGATTTCCTTCACTCCCAGCTTGAAGATAGATCTGTTCTTTGCTTTCATTGGCATACAGCACAAGTCAGTGTGTGTGTGTGTGTGTGTGTGTGTGTGTTAGACAGTGGGTGGTTGTGTTATTGTACTCCACTGGAGCTGCACCCCGGGCTGATAAGAGCCCAGCCCAGGATTAGGTGTCTGTAGACAGAGACTTTTGTTGAGCCATCACAACACTTCGGTGCTCTTTGTTTCTCCTTGTTAAACCATCGCTCTCTCTCTGTCCCTCTGCTCTGCTCTGCCAGGCTTTGCCCCAGCTACCCTCAGCAGCTCCTGGTGCCAGCCTGGATCACTGACAAGGAGCTGGAAAATGTGGCAGCCTTCCGTTCCTGGAAGAGGTTTCCTGCTGTGGTTTATAGGTCGGTGTGTTTGTTTCAAGGTAGAAGGTTAAACTTGTTTACTGCCTCACAGCAATGAAACACTTTCCTATGTGCTGATTGGCCTTTTTATGCTGGAAAGGAAGTAAACCAGCTTCAGATAATATCTTTATGGCTCTATATCACTGCCACTGTGGACACAGTTAACTTGGAAAACCACAGCATAGAGCTAATTACTTGTGGATAACTCCCCCCACAGGCTACATTTCTCCATTTGGCTCTATTCGCAGTTTGTCCACTGACTTACCCAATGATGCACACCATGTCAAGGCTTCACTGAACCACAAAAACGGTGCTTGTGAGCCTTTGATCTTTGTTTTTGGAAAATTACTCCAACCACAAATGTCAACTGTATATGCCTGTCTTGTGCGTCACAGCACCTGAAATAAGTATGAGACAAAGTTTGTTTTTGTGGCTGTAAAACGACGGAAACCACTGGTTCTCAATATTTATGGTTTATCAAAAACAAAAGGTCTCTTGACCAACTGTGAATAAGATGAGATGTGAGCAGTTCAACCAAAGAATGATATTTCATTCCCAGATACCTTCTTAGTTCATTCATTCATTCATCTTCAACCACCTGTCCCTGGGGTCCACCCTGGACAGGACGCCAGTCTATCACAGGACACATAGAGACGAACAGAGACAGACAACCATTCACACCTACGGGTGATTTAGAGTCATCAATGAACCGAACACCTGCACGTCTTTGGACTGTGGGAGGAAACCGGAGAACCCGGAGAAAACCCACGCAGACACGGGGAGAACATGCAAACTCCACACAGAAGGGCCCCAGCCGGGATTTAAACCAGGGACCTTAGTTCATTTTTAAGCAAAAGAAATCAAAAATCCTCAAATATCTTGTCTAAGTTTATAAGATCGTAAACTAAATACTTGTGTTTTGGACTGGACAGGATAAGCAGTTTGATCTGTCCATATATTCTTCAGGACACTGTGATGTGTTAAATGATTAATCAAAAAAGTCATAGTAGGATTAATAGATAATGGAACAAATTATTAGTTGTAGCCCTCTTGTCCGGCCGTCTCTTATCTGGGACATCCCGCACATCTCTGTATTGTGCGTACTGTAGCCACAAACACTATTTTCTTCCTGTAAATGAAATTAGATCCCAGATGAAATAAAGCACCATAGTCTTCTCCTAAGACAGTGAACTGACTATGTCGTTGTATTTTGGCCCCACTTCCCCACAGGCACCAGACCACGGGAGCTGTGATCGCCCGCTGCGGTCAGCCAGAGGTCAGCTGGTGGGGCTGGAGGAACGCTGATGACGAGCACCTGGTCCAGTCCATCGCCAAGGCCTGCGCCGTGGACAGCAGCTCCCACAAACACCTGTCCAACGGCAGCTACACCAACGGCACTGACCTAACTGATACAGACTTTGGTAAAGCCTCACACTCGGCCTCAGTGTCAGCCTTTCTCGCTCACATACACCCACGCACCAACACACACTTCCAGCTGAAAGCACACCGTCCACCACACAGGCAGATAGTTCCACGCGGAGGTCTTTCCATCTGCATGAACAGCCGACGATGTTGTGCACTCTGACAGACACACACACACACACACACACACACACACACACACACACACACACACACACTTCCAGCTAGAAAGCACACCTTCAACCACACAGGCAGATAGTTCCACGCGGAGGTCTTTCCATCTGCATGAACAGCCGAGCCACGCACGCACGCACGCACGCACGCATGCACGCACGCACGCACGCATGCACGCACGCACGCACGCACGCACACACACACACACACACACACACACACACAAAGTAACTTCTAACTTTTGATGGATGTGCCTGGATGAAATTGATTTGCATTTTAAAGGTTTGGATGTTCTGATCGTGATAATGAACTCAACCATAACCACCAGATCTACTTTCACAACCTTAATCATTGTGCTGTGTTTTGTGTCTTTATCAGAATCCTCCATGACCAACGGCTCAGAGGTGGAGAGTTTGGCCACTCAGCCTCACAAGTTACTGATCCTGGACGCCAGGTCCTACGCTGCTGCCGTAGCTAACAGGGCCAAGGGGGGAGGCTGTGAATGCCCAGGTAGGTCATGTCAGCTCAGTCCCTTGTTACAAACAGAATTAGGTCAATGTGTGCTCAGTTAATAGCAAATGTGATTGTTCTGTGTGCTAAAATGAAAACCTCCTCCAGTTGTAGTTTTCCCAGGTTTTTTTAACCATGGTTTTCCTCCTGTTCCAGAGTACTATCCCAACTGTGAGGTGGTGTTTATGGGCATGGCTAACATCCACTCCATCCGCAAGAGTTTCCAGTCTCTGCGTTTCCTCTGCACTCAGATGCCTGATCCAGCCAAGTACGTTTTTTTTTATGCCTCCAGCAGTGCCCACGATTTCAACTGGTCGTAACTCTGAAGAAGGCTACAACTATTAAACTCAAAGCTCTCAGGTTTTGCTGTAACTATAGGTACTCACAGCTTTGTTTTGGCCTTAGCCATACATCTGTGCCTGATTTAGAGAGCCCAGCCGAACCCTAAGAATCTCTTTCCATTTGCTCCGTCAGACTCGATGCTACAACGATGTGCACTTGAATCGCTTTGGCTTAAGAAAACATTGTTGAAAGTGGCTAGAAAATCAAATCAGAAGACAAAAACAGACTTTGAAACATCAATGTTTTGAAATATTACATGACCATTATCCAAAAAGGGCAGTTTTTGCTGTACCAAACACCTGGATTTTAAATCTGCATTTATCGGTGTGGCCACTAGGGGGCAGAAAAAACATCCAAACACCACAGCTGCCACAATATTGCTGGTGTGGAAAGTTATTATTATCAAAGTGTTAGCAAACAGTTGCCTATTTTTATGTCCAGCAGATAGAGAGAAACAATGTCATTCATTTGGAGTTGTGCTTCTGGACACCTGACAAATTCAAGACTAATATTTGCTCTACTTTAGTTCTTCCACCAACTTTCCTTAGCTGCTAATTTCTTCTGTCTGTTGACTAGTGCTGAGCAGTGGCTTTACCAGAGCTCTTATGCTTGAAGGTGATGCTTAAAGATGGCTATAATCACTAACTGCTCAGCACCAAACAGTAGACAGACAGGCAGTGGCTAGCTGATGTACAAAGTCACAGAGAAGTTGTTGACAGGCGTTGCAAACATGATACAGCTATAAATGCTGTGGAATGTGGCACTGGTCCATGCTATGTGCTTGTCCTTATATAACACATGTGCCATCACTTAGTGTCTGAGGCACATGAAGTCCTCTGATGTTTTTGCTCCGTGGCTGTCTGTGTGCCTGCAGCTGGCTTTCTGCACTGGAGAGCACCAAGTGGCTGCAGCACCTGTCCCTGCTGCTGAAGGCGGCGCTGCTGGTGGTCAACGCTGTAGACCGAGACCACAGGCCCGTTCTGGTGCACTGCTCTGACGGCTGGGACCGGACACCTCAGATCGTTGCTTTGTCCAAGCTGCTGCTGGACCCATACTACCGTACTATCGAGGTACAGATAAAGACTCCTCTTCTTTCGGTTTTGTTTTGTTTATATAGCCATGAAATCTCCTATCATTGACATTCTGTAATTATTTTGATATTTCCAGTGCAGCTAAAATGTGATTGCAGGAAAACTTGTTTGTTTGTTGTTTTTATATTAAAAAAAACTGTCAGTATCATTGGTCTAAAAGTATCCCTCTGTGTTTAAAGAATCATTTCATTGAATCGAAGATCTTGTGATGTCTACGTGCAGGGCTTCCAGGTTTTGGTGGAGACTGATTGGCTCGACTTCGGCCACAAGTTTGCCGACCGCTGTGGCCATGGTGAAAACTCTGAAGACCTGAACGAGCGCTGCCCGGTCTTCCTGCAGTGGCTGGACTGTGTCCACCAGCTGCAAAGGCAGTTCCCATGCTCCTTTGAGTTTAATGAGGCCTTCCTGGTGCGTTCAAGTTGTACACAACTATTGCAAAGTCTGATTCCGAGAGATTAAAAAGATTAGATGCTTCAGAAGTCTGTCATGTACAGAGGTGGGAATGGCATGCCTCTGACTGAAGTGTATACAAATCAGTTATCAGGCTGCCACTGATATACATTTACAGTCAGGGTGTGTTCATAAATCATGGGAGGAAACTCCTGTCATCTCTTATTATTATTATTATTATTATTATCACACCTGAGGTGTGTATACAAGCTTCTACATGTCTGTCTCTCTGTGCGTGTGTGTGTGTGTTTGTGTGTGCAGGTGAAACTGGTGCAGCACACCTACTCCTGTCTGTTCGGCACCTTCCTGTGTAACAGCGGCAAGGAGAGGGAGGACCGTCACGTACAGGAGAGGACATGCTCAGTCTGGTCACTGCTGAGACCGGCCAACCGCACGCTGAGGAACATGCTGTACTCCTCTCACTCCGAGACAGTACGTGCATCACTGTCTAAGTGTTACGTCTTGAGTCCTTTAGGAAGAAGCGCACTGCTGGTTCTAGTTTGATTGAAACAGAGCAAGACAGAGGATAAAATAAGTTCAAGATGTTAAAGAAAATGTGTTAGAAAAGACAACAGTGTGTTCAAATGTGTTATAGGAAAGATGAGGCCCAGAGCTTTGTATTTCATAATGTTTTTTTAGCTTCACTGCTAATTGTTTTGGTCTTGCAGGGAATTGCATTTTTGTGGTAACTGTGTTTTATTGTGTTCGCACTTGTGTGGGTGAGGGTGTGGGTGTCATGACCATAAATATTCTCCACTAACCATGAAGGGAACATTTGATTTTCCAAACAAACAAATCATTGCATTCAGATGTTCCTCTCAAATGTCAGTTTAAACAATGATTTTGTTTAATTCATAGGTGTTATTCCAGAATATTCTGCTTCCATTATGTGTCATTTCCCCTCATTCTTGTGATCACACTGAGTTAAGTTCACAGCTGTTGTTGCAGGTTCTCCACCCAGTGTGTCATGTACGCAACCTGATGCTGTGGACGGCGGTCTACCTGCCCAGCTCTTCTCCCACCACCCCCTCCGATGACTCCTGCGCCCCCTACCCTGTGCCGGGTGGCAACCCTGATGACGCGCCCCTGGGCAGGTGAGCCTGGCGCGCTGGCACCAGACCCCCCCTCTCTTCCTTCCTCATGTAAGATAAACACAGGTCGACGACTCCCACAGCCAGACGGGCCCGGCTTCTCAACTCCACTGCTTAGATGCTTAGCTCTGCTCAGGCCATCACAGTCACAGATATGGTTTTGTGCTCTGCTAATCTTGTGTGTCTCATGACAGTCATACCTCAAAGAAGAGCAACAGGAAGTTGATTCATTCAATGTTGACATACCGTAGAATATGACAGCTAAGTCAAAGAGACAAAGTCTGAATGCTTCTCTTTTGTTTGTGCTGTATTTTGTTTTGATGAAGCTGACGTGATTGATTTTCTAACTAAACAGTCTGTAATGATTATGTGTGCAGCTGTGGATTGAATCATAGGGTGTTAAATACACTCAGCCATTGTTATGTAATGAAAGGCTGTTTCCTGAGCTTAATTCTTCTTTTTTTTGCCCTTCAGACGTACGAAGACTCGCTCCTTCGACAACCTGCCCAGTGCATGTGAGCTGGGAAGCTCGCTGGCTCCTAACCGCCGCTCCAGTGATCCGAACCTCAATGAGAAATGGCAGGACCACCGACGCTCTCTGGAGCTCAACATGGCAGTGGGGCCCGAGGGAGGGGGAAACCAGGATCAGGATGTGCTGCCTAATGGAGTGGGGCCTTACCCAGACAGAGTGGACTCTGAGCTGGAAGACAGCCCGCAGCCCCGGGGCTCACACGCTCAGCTTGGACAGGAAGCCTCTGTGAACACAGCAGAAACAGGAGAGGAGGCAGAGGAGGCGGAGCTCTCTGTGGCGGTGGGCGTGGCTGAGGGCCAGATGGAGAACATCCTTCAGGAAGCTACTAAGGAGGAGGCGGGAGCAGATGTTCAGAAAGATGGAAGTGCTGCTGTCACACATGTCAATGACACTGTTGAAACAGAGATTGAGGAAGAAGCAAAAGTCGAAGCGGATGATCAATGTGCTGAGGTCAATGAGATGCAGAGAGAAGCATTTACTAATGGTCACCATCCGGAAAATGGCGTAATAGAGGCCGAGGAGGAGTCTCCTTCTCTGCCCACACAGAAGGTAGAGGAGCTGGATCAACAGGCAGCTGAGGTGACTCAGACACCGGAGGATCCTGAGAAGCAGGATGTAGAGAACTCTTCTGTACAAGAGGAGCTTGCACATGGACCCAGTGAGTCCGGCTCAGGCGACCCCGAGCAGCCTGCAGCCCATAGAACTATGACCAATGGCTTTGGGGACAGGTCACCTGAAGAGCCAGGTGTGGATGAGGAGACCTGCCCTGACTCTGAATCTGACCACAGTGTCCCAGAGCCATTGGAGCAGGTGGATAAGAGGGCCTCCTTGATGGAAAGCTCCACAGAGACTTTAACTGAAGAGGCCTGCAGCAGGTTGGAGCCACTGGCACAGCTGCCTGTTTGTCCGAGTCGTCAACCCTGCAGTGGCAGGGACCCATCGCCCTGCTCCAGGAAGGAGAAAGGACTGGAGACAGGCGAACATGGCTTTATAAGAACTTTAAACGGGGGCAGCAAGCGGCCCTCTGTCTGTGCCTTTCAGTCTGTGAGTGCTGACGTCAACAGGGAAGGGCTTTGTAATGGCGACAGGGAACCCGATGGGGAGCCCTGCGGAGGACATCACTGGGCCAAAGGGAACGGGGAGAGGGTTTCTCTGAGTCGACAGGTGTCCTTAGCAAGCTGCAACTCCCTGATCCTACATCCACGGGGTAGCTGCTCCCAGCACCGCTGGTGCCACACCCTGCTGGGCCGGGCCGCCATAAGCCCAGAGCAGCCGTCACGCAGCCATCTGGATGATGACGGGCTGACGCTGCACACAGACGCCATCCAGCAGAGGCTGAGGCAGATCGAGGCGGGACATCAGATGGAGGTGGAGACTCTGAAGAAGCAGGTGCAGGAGCTGTGGAGTCGCTTGGAGAATCAGCACCACGCCGGCTCTCACAGGATCAATGGGGACATGGGAGATGAAGTGGTAAGATGCTGACAGGTTGATCTGTTTACCTCCCAGATGTTACTGTTCAAGTGTAACTTCAGCCCCATGAACTCCTACACACTCCTTCCAATTATCTGTGTCTCCCTCCATGCAGACCTCAATGACAGACTCTGAGTACAACCTGGACCCCAATTGTTTGTCGCGCTGCAGCACGGAGCTGTTCTCTGAGGCCAGCTGGGAGCAGGTGGACAAGCAGGACACTGAGGTGAGCAGCCAGGCTGAGATCACTTTAGGGGAGGGAAGGAATCAAACGATTTGTTTTTAGCTTGCATATCTGGACTTCAGATCTCAGATCAGATGGTAGGTGAGTTGCTCTGTGGATGGGAGCTGTGAACTGAGATTAGTCTGTACATTACAGGTGACTCGCTGGTACCCAGACCATTTGGCAGCCCAGTGTTACGGCTGTGAGAGTAGGTTCTGGCTCGCCACCAGGAAGCATCACTGCAGGTAAGCACTGAGGGTAACCAAGCTGCAGAATCTCAGACCTTCAGTCACTCTCCCTGTCATCGACCACTCCCGTCTGTCCTGTGAAGGCTTAAAGAGACGTCTCCTCTGTTTAAGCTCACTCCTCTTCTTCAGACTAAGTGTCTTGTATCCAGATAGATCCAGACTGTGCCTAGATTAAGCTGAGGCAGCTTTCAGTTCCCACTCAGCATCTTAATGAGTCTCAAATTCATCTCTGATGGGATTTACTTCCTCTCCATGTATATCACTTCTGCAGACCAGAGCTCAAAATCAGATTGTTGGCTAAATTTGGTTTATATCAGGGAGTTTTACATTCTTATTAATATGCATATGCAGGTACAATTATATCACCCATAATGCAACTTGATATTCTATAAACACCCATGGCTTTCAAACTCCACAACTCCAGTTTGTAATGAAGGTTAAAAACTGGAGTTGTGGTGTTACAAACTAGTGGTTATGATGGTGTTGATGTCGATAGAGTTAAATATATTAGCTTGGTTTGTGCTGGATAGAGCTGCTGTCCTACACTGATGTGCCCGTAACAGATTAGTATGAAGTTTACTCTGAAGCATCAGGATACTTTTTGTTTATTTAAAGTGTGCAGAATGAGATTAACCTTTAGCATTCTGCCTCATTTTATCAGCCGGTGGTGTTATCATTTCCTCATGTCACTGCTTTTACTTTCTCTTTGTTGCAATGGATTGGATCAAGTGAACCCCTGAGTGGCAGAGTAGGTGTAGTTGCTCATCCAGTGTGGTCTGGACTGCAGACAAAGTTCTATACAACCTCATCTGTAAAAGATCTTATTTCAGCCATGGATTCAAAACACAAACATCTAGAAATAACAATGTAGCACTGCAGCCATTTCAAAACTTTGTGACACACATCTTCAGCATGAAGTGTGTTTTTGTTAAGTGTTCTCCACCGCTCAGGCAGTTCTTCTCCATTGTCTGCCCCTCTCCTCTACAGTGGCAGGGAGCCTGTCCAGGAGGTCTGGTGAGATCCGGCTCCCCTGTCCCCCCCCCACCTTTCACCCTCCACCCCTCTAACTGGCATCGCTGCACCCTCCTCCTCCTAACCCATCCCCTCCCTCCCTGCTCCTTCCCCTCCTCACCTGTTGCATCAGGTTTCCCTTCAATCTGTTGTAGTTGTCAGCAAACTCTCAGGGAAACCTCTCTTCATTTCTGACACGTATTGACTTGAGTGTGCCTCCTGCTGCCAATGTCTTTCCATTCAGCGGTTTTAACTGGCTGTGCGTGAGCACGGTGCTGTCAGTGGGAGGGGCTGGTGATTGGTCGACGGCTGACTTTAATTTCACCTGAACAAATTTTAATCTAAGAAAACAAAAACACTCCTGCCATAGCACCACACCGCAGCACCCTGTCCCCACCACCACCCCCGACACACGACCCGGCAGCATGCTGCCCCATGCCAGCCGTCTGCATCTCACCTCCCAGCAGCACAGCATGGTACTGGAGAGCACTCAGTCCACCTGGTGGTGTAAAAGACTGGAGACTCAGATGTGGGTTGTTTTTTTAATTTCTGCTCAGGCTGAACAAACAGGTAGAAGGGGCGGATGTGTGTGTAAGTGTGCGAGCATGGCCTTACATCTTAATCTGAGCATGGGTACCTGAAACAGTGTGACCTGCCTTCCTGTCCAGTGATGGTAACGTGTGTTTTTAATGGGCTGAATAATCAAGTTGGCACCACTGAGTGTTCCAGCGCCTCTGCTAACCCGGCATGTAGTGCAGCATCACGGCAGGGCTGAAGTGAAAACGGGATGAATGGGGTTTGCTCACAACTTCTCAGACCTTCTTTCCACCTGTTTTATCATGCGTCCGAGCCGTGGTGCGGTGATCGCATTGTAATCAGACAACAACAACAGCAAAATCATTTTCTGTAAATCAGTTTGTTTACAGGAGAAACATTTTCACATCAGCGTCCTGTTCTTTAAATGTGGTTTAAAGTCCGTACGATTTGAGATTCCTTGTTTCCAGCGGCCTCCATCTCGTCACGTTCACGGACACTGTGTGTGTTGACTACTATTTTTTTTTTCTCTTTTGTAAACTTTATTGAAACACATTCACCTCTCTACTTCCAGTCCGTCCCCTATATGTGACCCTTCAATCCACACACAGCCACACATGAAGGACATACAGCAGACCAGGTCGTGCGGCGTGTGTCAATCTGCCTTTGTGATGAAATGTCATCGCATTGTATCTCACACACACACACACACACACACACACACACACACACACACACACACACACACACACACACACACACACACACACATACCCACAACACAGACACGTATTACACTTCTGTCCTTACTACAAGCCTGACTCAGAAGTTGGAAGTTCACGATTTCCGATCACAAGTGAACGCAGCATAAGCGATAGTGACCACTTCTGCTGGCAGACCAACCGCTGTCAGCAGCGTCACCAACACGGCGCCTTATTTACATCTAGAGAGGGAACGTCACCACAGACACGGATATTGTTATTCTCGCCAAAGAGGCAACAAGTGCTTTCATTAGTGGGTCACATGATCAATCACCATTGTTTTAAATCGCTCTTCGATAGAGAGGAACTTAAAAGAACTAGATGACAATCTTTGTGAGTAGATCTTTAACTAATCCAGGCCAATGTGATCTGTTGAGCTCGGATGGAGTCATGTTAAATGATAGTTCACTCTTATTTTGAAATACCACGATCACAGGGTTGTTTTCATGGTGAGCTGAGAGGGCTCCGTAGTCAAAGGGCGAGACTGGTGATATTCTGTATTTTTCTTTATTAACACATGAAAAGACCAAATCCATGAATTGATTCTTCCGTTCTAACAAGCTCTCCCCTCTTATTCCCATGAGCCATAAAGCTCCACTGTGGTCCAAAAACTATTGAAAACACATCAATAAGATTCACTGGGGGCCATTTGAGTTCATCTCACGTACTGTACACCACCCTGCTGCAAGTACGCACTAGTGCTGCAAATATGAATACATCTGCAGCTGAAAATAGTTTCACTCCTGTTTATTGTTTGCTCAAAGGTACAGTGCCCAGCTGTTTAACAAATGTCATCCTTAAAAAATAGATTCACATCTTCAGCTGGAGTGGATAGACTTGTAGAGATAAACTAACATGTTGACTAATAAAGATGCCGTTAGTTTTGGATTAGCCTTATCCCTTAACTTAGAGCAGCTAAAACCAGTTATAAGTGTGCAATGAACCCTTCCTGGATCTCTCATGAAGCCATTAACTGGAAAGATAATTCATTTTTAGCAAAATTAGCTTAGTAATCACATTTATTTATGTGGGGCGCCCAGTAGTTCACCTGCTAGAGCGGGCGTCACATACACAGCGTCCCGGGTTTGACTGTTGTATCTGAAAACTAATCAGTGAATAAAAAAAGCTTTAAGTTTAAAAAAAATCCTTCTCCAGATAACTGTCAGTGAGCCTGCACCACCTTAACCCTCTTTGAATATATTTTGAATCTGGTCCCGTATCAAATGTTCAACAGTCAAATCCAGCTGACTCAGCTTCCACGTCTGAAGAACAGGGCCCGCTGCACATGTGAAGGAGCTGAACCGTATGCACACGAGACGCATGGTAACTGTAGGTGTAAAGGGGCTGTCTGAGAGTCCACCAGTGACCTGTCCGTGTCTCCCTGCAGGAACTGCGGTAACGTGTTCTGCGCCAGCTGTTGCGACCAGAAGATCCCAGTGCCAAGCCAGCAGCTGTTCGAGCCCAGCCGCGTCTGTAACACCTGCTACGGCAGCCTCAAGCTCAGCCCGGCTCCCCTGGACCTGGAGCTGGAGAAGCCCATCACAGCCAGCTCCAACTGAGTTTCAGAGGCGCGGGGCAGGATGAGCCGCCAGCCGTCGACACCGGCGCACCGATGAAGAAGAGCACGGGAGCTACACAGAATGTCCCATGTACTTTATGTGTGTGTGTGCTGCAGATATGGAATTTAACGTGTATATACAGAGGATGACGTGGCAGAGGAGCTGAATGACGTGTTGGTGAGATGCCGAGCGCTCTGAACGGTGGGTGTGCACAGGGGAGGGTGGTGTGTGTGTGTGTTTGTGCGCGTGTGTGAGAGGGAATCACACATTTGCCACACAGATGGTGTGTGGCGGTGACAGGACTGCCCCCCCTCCCCGAGGCCAGAGGAGTGAGAATGGACATCCTGGTGCCTTGGACCAGGCAGGCAGAGAAGGTCGTCTCACTGTGTTGCTGAAGTCTCTTGACTTTGGTTATGGAATCATTTCCCCGCTCATCCACGCCTCCCAGCAGACTTCTTCAGACCATCATCTCCAACCTGGGACTTCTTCTGTACTCCGGAGGGTGAACGATCAGGAGCGTCGTGGAACATTTTCCTGGCAATCACCAGGCGGTCCCTCAGCTTTAGAAATGTCGGGATGGCTGATGTTCTCCAATGTTGTTTAGGGACAGCTTAAAGGGTCAGTTCACCTAAATTACCATCCCATATATTCTCACTGACCTCTGAGCATGCATCTACATTTCATTTTCTTTATTTACTTAGTTTTGACCTCTCATTTCTCAGATCTTGCTGCCACCTGATACAGTGGAGGGGAATTAAATAAGGGCTGCAACTAATATTTCCATTATTTAAAAAATCAAGAAATAATTTTATCATTTAATCAAGAAATAATTTATTCTGTAAACTATCACAAAATAGTGAAATATGGCCATTATAATGTCTCAGAACCCAAGGTCACATATTCATATGCTCATTTTGTCCGACTTACAGTCCAAGACCAAAGGATATTCAGTTTAATAACACATGACATTTGTTTTTAAAATTGAAAACCTGGAACCTGAGGGTGTTTTCTGTAAGTTGACTGTTTGATTATCAAATGAGAAATGCACTCGGAGATCACAGACCTGCCCTAAAGCATGCTCTATCTCACAGTGTTAATGTAGTGTGAATTTTCCAAAGCCATAAATGCTGCATAAATGCCCAATCTTCATTGTAAACTAAAGTGGAAAACAATTAGTGTAGTCTACCCTAAAGTAGTATGGGTTCTTCCTTGGCCCATGATTCACTCTTACACCAAGTTTAATGAGAATCAGGCCGGTATTTTTCCTGTTATCCCGCTGACAAACAGACAAACCGAGTCTAAAACATGATCCCCTTGGCAGAGGTGATAACTAAGTGACGCCTGTGGCCTGTGACACGGTACATCACTCCTTTAGTATTGTACTTCCATTCAGTCGGGTGATTTGCAAGAAACAGATTGAAGAATTGTCAGAAATATCCTGACTTGTAGTTCCAGCTCCAAAGATGCTTGATCCTACATTTCCCATAGTGCAACTCAATAGTGTCTTTAAATGAGATCCCTGGTGACCACACACATCTTTCAAACTCCAAACAGGCTTTTTGTTTTAAGTTTGTGGTCCCCGTACCAAAGGAAAGACGACATCATCAGGGTTTTTAACACAACTCATGAGGAGTGAGCCGACCTTTAAGTGTCCCCATTACTCTGGGTAATCCACCGTTTTGTGATTAGGGTGAACTGACCCTTTAAGGTGCTCCGGGCTGAGTCTCATCTCTGCGTTTTTGCTTGTTTTTGATCAGCTTTTGACACAGACTGGCACTTATGTGGGTGTGCATACCGTATATACGACTAGCGGGTGTCTGTGTCAGTTTTGAGTTTGTGTTTAACGCGTGTGGAGATTCAGCCCAGGGTGCACACAGGATCTTTAGGCCTTTGTCCCTTCAAAGCACTCTACTTACCTTGACCGCAGCGAGGAGTACATTATGTTATGACAGGACTAGTTAGTGATGTGTAGAAAAGGCTTTAGAACATCCGACCCTTTAACAGCTGACGGCCGCTCAGCTCTTCCACGCTGACAGACTGTTATTAAGCGTCTGCAGGGAGAGTGAACGGACGTGTTGTGGCGTTGCCCACGTGTGTCGGACGGTAGACGAGCTGCAGGTAGTTTGTGCCCGACACAGACTGACTGACTGTGTCATCTCTCCTGTTAGCCACACCTTCACGCACTTCACTCACAACAGCCCCCCCCCCCCCAGCACCCTTTTTTAAAATTTTACCCAGCAGGCACTGGGAGCTGGACGTCTATCTCACTTTTCAGTCGGTGGAAATCACAAGTGAAGTCGTGGAGTTTTTTGGAAGCGGCAGACGACCGCGGCCTCACTTGTGATCTCCGCCGTGATCGGCTGAAACACGGAGGAGAGCGGCGGCAGCAGAAAGGGCTCTTGGCGTTTTCCAAAGTCTGTAACTCCCACAGGGAAAAAGAGAAAAGCTTCACCGAGACGCCCCCACTCTGCCTCACACCCATTCAATGACCTCCTTCCACACACACACACACACACACACGTTTTTGTAAAATAAATGAATTAAATAATATATTCAGATACCTATATAGCATTTAAGAGAACATGTATAGAATCCTTGAATAGTGGCTCAGTTAATTAGTCACCAAAAAGTTTAGTTTTTTCATTTCTTTGTTTTCCTTTGTTATTCATTTCAGAAAAAAAAGCTATATTTTGAACCCTGTTAAAGGTTATTTTTTTTAAATAGAGAAGCAGGGTGTCCTGTTCGGATGCTGCAGTGGTTTCCCCTTTGAAACGCGATCGTTGCTTTGGTTTAATTTATTAAGGTTTTGTTGTCGAGTTGCTGTTTTAAAACCCGGACAATTCACCTGCCACAGGATAATCAGTGTTTGCGAGATGAGACGTGGTTCTGATCCGCGGCTACGGCCACACTCCCTTCTGCTCTGCGTCGGCCAATCACAGGAGGGTTTGTGGATGCGACGATTTCCCCGATTATGAGGAGAAATCGTTTGTGGGTTAAGTCAGAGGTGTCGTTTAGCATCATGTGACCTCTGCTGATCACGTCAGAATTACAAAAGCAGAGAAACCGAGTGTGTCCGTAGCCGATGAGACGTCAACACACTGAGAGAACAGTGGTCCAAAACAAGCAGCCTGAACCCAAAACAACCCCCCCCCTCAACTCACACACACACAAACATTACTCCATTTAAAATCATCTACAAACACTACCTCTACTTTGCACACACACACACACACAAGCACGCACACAGAGCTTCTAGTGGCCGAGTGACTCGTTTTCCAGATTTACATAATTGAGAATGGCCTTTGTTGTTATTGAAAATCTGTGTTTGTTTCCCTTTAGTCAGCCGGAGCTTTAAAGGTACAGCACACGATCGCAGACTTTCCTTTGAATTATGATCCTATTGTTGAGACTGCCAATCTTTGAATCTTTCTTCCTCGTCCTCGTCATCATGTCAGGTCAGCAGAGGGCCGCTCACGCTTCATTTAGCAGGAGGCCAGACGGTCGCTGTTATGAGGAAATGCATAAATAATACTGCGATTGATTTAATCGTACTGGATCTGTATCACTCATCTTGTGTTGGACTGAAATGTGGTTGAATCAGCAGATGAGTGCAGTGTGATCAGAACAACAACATCCACAGGCTTGACGTGTTTGTTTTACTCACTGCCTCCTGTGGAAGTGGTGAACGTGTTTAATTCAACAGCTCCACCTTCAGTCTTTGACGCTGACAGAAACACTTGAGCACACGATGCCACGGCAACAAGAGTAGCATTAAACTCTAATTTATTTGAGCTACTGCTGCATTAAATGTGCAGCATGTTGACCGTAAACAGCCACTTTCTGTTCTTCATGCGCAGAGATTTAGATAAACTGGGAAACACCAGCGACCAGAACGTTGACTTTACATTTAAAGTTTATGATGGTGATGATCAGTGACGGTCTATTCCAAGGCTTCACACTCCTCTCAGATGTGTGTGTGTGTCCTAAATATTGAAAGCAAATGTTTGCCAGTGCTTCATAATTCATAATCTCTTAAAAACAGACTATCAAACGCCACCAAAGGACTCCATTTGAAAAAGATGGCTCAGTGTAATGTCCCTTCACCGGCCCGGTTTGATGCCTAAGCTCCCTCACCTTCCTCCCTGACGCACTGACAGCCAGCAGCATGAATCCTTACCGTGTGTTTTCACCACCATCACAGGCACGTGGGGCACCGAGCTTGTCCTCTTCAACAATCCATGAATGTGAATTGTCTTTTTTTTTAAAAAAGGCTCTTTTTTGCACATGAAATTAAGACGACACTGCCACAGAGTGCATCACAATAAAACTGAGAGTGTGCTGTGCTTTTCAGTCTCGTTCCCAGCGTTATGGTTGCTGGTTGTGTGTGTGTGTGTGTGTGTGTGAGGGTCGGGGTAACTTGGTGAACAGGTCATCAGTTAACACACACGTTGCCAGTATCATCCCTCGCCGTGCTTTACCCCCCCCCCCCCCCCCCCTTGCTTTGTTGTATTTCCCTTCACTCACGCTGACGTGCTCTATCAGAGCGTCACTGCAACGGCCCAGTAATCACTTGATGCGAGTGTGTGCGTGTGAATGCATAGAGCGTTGGTTTGACTGTGCGTGTGTTTGTGTGTGTGTGTGCGTGTCTCTTTTTGGTGGAGACTGGTGCCAAGCAGTTTTATTACGGGTCTCTCACAAAGGGATCACTCGTGCTTTTGTTTGATTCTCCTCCTTTTCTCCCTTCTGTTTGATAAGCACTTTGAACCTTCTCGTGTCTGTCAGAGGAGCGCGTAGCTGTACATAGCAATTTCCTGTAACAACAAGTGCTCCTTGTTCAGTCTGAATATTTTGTTTTTGTTGGATTTACTTTAAAGAGCATTACATTGTTGTAGAATTAAAGGAAAATAAACTAGATAAACCTACTGTGTTGTCTGCTAGCAGCACCTCATATCTGCCCTCACTGATTAAAGCTGATGGGATATCTGCAGCTGCAAACACACACACACACACAAAGAAGAAAACACTTCAATCCTGTTTAATGCATGTACTGGTATACATCTCTAAAAATCAAGGAAATCTTAAGTTACTGTCTAACATCAACGTCTACCTATTGAATGCAAATTCAAGTGAATACGTGACAGAAAAGAACAACCCAGAGAGAATCCAGATGGAGAAAGCGACGAGTGCTGCTCTAAGTTAGTCATGCTCACCGATGGGACGAACGGAGGTGGAGGTGGTTTTACTGCCTCTAAAGAAACGATACTAGAAAGTGACGACCCCTGACGATTACTAGACTCAATATCACTGCACAGAAACAGGACATCTGTACCATAATCAGCAGCAGCGGTAGCAGCAGCAGCAGCGGCGGCGGCGGCAGCGGGCTAAGAGCAAGCTGAGGCAGCGTCAGCCAGCCTGACCGCACCACGGCCGGCATCATAGGCAGAGCTGCACGTCTCTTGATCTTAGGCTTGCTATAAAAAAAGAACAACACGAGGAACACTTGGAGCAAAACATTGCTTAATAATTGTTTTACAAAGTTTGGCCGGACGACGACGGTCAATAAAGCAATCGTATGCAGTTATATATCAAAGGCTATTGAGTCAAGAGGACCGTACGTTGGATCCAAAGAAAGAAGACCGGTCGTGTAACGAGAACGAGCTTTTAACTCCTGTTCGAATCCAATCTGGTGTGCAAAGTGTTGCCTCCTCGGACCTCTTTCTCATCATGATTTGTGTGAGGAATTAAACGTGGGTTCGATTCTCTGAACAGAGAAAAAAAAGCCCAACATGATGCTTCAGATTGGAGTGAAATGTTGATAATGGATTTCGTAAACCAACGACATCATTGAACTCCCTGCGACAGCTTTAGAAACTCATTTTTAAAAAAAATAGACGTGGCTTCACCGGCCGACTGTTCCCTTTATCTATAAAAACTCAGACGACGATATTTACAACTTTGAGTACATATCATAAAGTAGATTCTATTCTTCTGTAGGTTCCCTGCCACCACATCGACGCTGGGGTTTCTCTCCCATGAAAGCACGAGTCAGAAAAAGAGGATTGTCGCAGGAGAGGAGACGTCTCCCAGTGCAGGTTGATGTGTTGCTGGACGAGGAACTGAGACTGCACTATGTACAGGCGATGGGGCTGGCGTTCAGCCTGAGTGGTGTGTGTGTGTGTATGCGTGTGCGTGTGTGTGTGCTTGCGCTCAGAGTGGAACGAGGATTTTTTTCCCGTTGTTTCTCTTCAACCTCCAGTCAGGAGCAGCATGGACCCGAGCTCACACCGATGACTGATCCCACACCTGCAAGACAACAACAGGAACAAAGGGTCACGTTGCTGTGTCAGTGTGTGAACATCTACAGTTCATACTACCTCCTCTTCCTTTTTTACTTTTTACATCAACAGTTTTTCCCTAAATGAGAATTCCCTCTGTTAGGATAAAAGGCTGAATATGGAGAATGAGGAGAACAACGCCATCTAGTGTCTCAAGATCGTAGTCGCAACAACGAAATATAATTAAAAGCACTCGCGTTGCCAGGTTGGTCAGACCCGGCCCAGCAGTCTACAGGAGACCGGAGTCTGTTTGAGTCTGTTTGAACCCGTCCCCTCCAGAAAACCACAGCATCAAAACAAGTATTAGAGGAGTTTGACTGACAGTTAGCGTTAGCCGTTAGCATTAGCCGTTACAGCTACGTAAACATGAAAGTAAGGTTGGCGATAAAGTAGAAGCGTAGCCATGTGGGCGTGCGTTTGAATGGCGTTCCTCTCCTTTCTCTCAGTCCATGGAGTGAATGCTCGGCCTATAGTGACTCTGGTTGTTGCCCGTCTCCGCTCACTCAGCTGCTGGGACAAAGAAGCATTTCACCCAGTGCCAGCCTACAGTAGCTGCACCTAACAACAGACAACCCTGGCAACCAGCAATTCCCAACACTATTGGCTGCTACAATGGAAACAGAACGTGACAGAAAGTCATTGTCAAAGGTGTCCAATGTTTAAAATGTTTAAATTATTAATTCAGAATAGATATTTTTTTTTATGGAAAAGCAATAGTTTCATTCTGTACCCCTCAAAATGCCCCGTGGGTGTATTTTTTTAAATTAATTTTTTTAAATATAGGTTTTAATGAAGAGTCTACACATTCAACCTTTAACTTTCAATCAAAAATCAGGCACAGGTAAAACAAAAATGAAACTACAGTGTGTTCATGGTGATGAAGGAACAGTGCCCTGATGTGATGGTAACACTTTATAACAAGACAACAAATCATGTTCTTCAGTAATGCTTAATGAATACATGACTCAGGATGATTTAATGCATGAATTAGCTCAGGATGTATCACAACTTCCTGTTGCTCAGCATCAGCTCCTGATTGAGTCACTGTGACTTCCTGTGATCAGTTCACACTGAACTCTTCTGCCTCAGCAGACGAACACTGCTGGGATAAAGTCTGACATCAGACCCGCTCTGCGTGTGTTACAGGGTCTTATTTTTTGTTTGTTTGTTTGATCTTTTTTTGTAATTGAACCGTAAACAAGGGATGAAAGAGAAGCGTGACCGCGTCCAGAAGGCAGCCAGGAATATTCAGTTATACACTTCAGCTCCAGTACCTTGTTAACAGGGGCGAGCTGTGTTCGGACGGACCCAGCATGAAGTCGGGTGCTGTCTCCGAATCTCCCAGGTGACCTCTCCCTGCGACTGTCCAGCACCCTGCCGGGCGACTTCTCCCTGTCCAGCGGTCGGGCGGGAGACTTGTCCCGTCTGAACTCGGTGCGGCCCTCCCTGTAACGATGCGGAGTGCTGGGCTCCCGGTGCAGGCCGTCGTGGCTGCCGGGGCCCGAGGTCAAACGCTTGGAGATGTGCTCTGTGTAGGTGGGCGGGCCGCGCTTACTGGGACTCCTGGAGGACAGAAAGTAGAGAGGACAGGGTCTGAATGTTAGAAACCCTGAAGAAGCAAGAAGGTAGGCTATTGTTACAGCAGATGGCAGTGTTGCTGTTTCTCCCCGACCGTTCACAATCAGGGGGATTCAAGGTAACAAGTGCTTTGTAGGTGTTCAAGTGTTTTTAATCCACCTACACACTATAATTACAATTCTGTCATTTTCCTCTCTTCATTGTGTTTTTTTTTTATCTCTCAAACCAAGTAAAGGAGCTGACCCTCTGCTGGAGCCAGTCCTCTGCAGCTCTCCAGACTCTCTGATCAGACTCCCCTTACAACAGATGACCCGCAGTTTGTTCTGGTAGGAGGAGGCCAGGTAAATGGCCCCGGACGAGATGGCTGGGCCCAGGTAGCGAGGGTTGGGGATGTCCAGGTGAGCCAGCACTGTAGGGCTGGAAGTACAGACAGTGATGAGGGAAATACGGCTAACAACCAAAAAATCTAAGCTTTTCAAATTTGCTCCGTGCGTCTCACCCAAGAGAAGCATGCCCCTGAACCTCGATGACGTCCAGAGAGTTGAAGTAGGTGACGAATAGGTACGGCTCTCTGTAGGCTGTAGAGGAACAACGTTAACGTTTGATGCTGGATTGTTGTTTGGATGCATCTTAAGGCAGTAGGATTTGCAAAGTGTATTTACCAAAGGACAGAGGCAGACGGCTCCACTTAATGTCCTCAGTGCGGCTTCTTCGTCCGTACGTGTCCACAAACACTCCAAACTCTGCCACATAAATAAAAAGTTAGTAAACACGCCTCATGAGGACACGGGGACTTGTGTGGAGGCAGTCGGGTCACTGACAGTCGATAAACAGTCCTACAAAGAGGCTCGCCCACCTTCATCACTTGAATTTACAGCGTAGTAATACAGGAAAAAATAATTAACACTAAATTCTCACGCACCGTGGAAACACAGCAGGTATTCCTCCTTCTGCATGCTGCTGGCCACCTGCATGATGGCGATGGGGAAACTGTGGGACGAGGCTGCGAACACTGCCGAGGCCAGTGACACGTCGTTCTTGTCCAGGAACTCTGCAGTGGGCGAACCGGGTCAAACTTTATTTTGAAATTCTGTGTCTTTATTTAGATTTCCACCGAGCACTTATCCAGAAAACACTATCCTCCATCATATTCAGTCAGTGGAATCTTAAATGTTATCATGAATAAATCATAAAATACAAAATAAAGGCTTACGAACCATCTGATCGCTGTCAGTACACCACAGATGAAAACTATTCTGGCTAGGTTACAGTAATGTTTATCACTACACATTGTCACCTGAGAAGATAAACTGAATAAAATTGTTTTTAAAAACATCAGGAAAGAAACTTAAAGAGGGTAACGTCATTAAACACTACTTATAACATGTGTGTGCATCTTATGTTTCCGCAAGAAAAGAAGAAAAAGAGAGGATAAGTGTTCCTAAAGTTTGTATCTTTGAACACTAAACTGCTGTCATGTTTAAGTCGTGTCGTTCTCCTCGTGTCCTCCTCACCCTCGAGCACAAACTGCTTCATCTCAATCTCGTAGAACTTGTTGGTGCCGATGATGATGCTGTAGCTGGTCAGGTGGATGCAGCTGCACGGCTCCAGGGTTTCTATCTCCTGTGAGATGAAGAACGGAGACGACTGTGACGTGTTGACAGACACAAACACTGCAGTGCATTTGGTACAGGAAACAGCCCTGATGGCAAAAGGCCTTGAATATTTTGTGTTTGTTACAAAGTTTTGTCATCCTGGCACTTTTTAACTAGGAAGAACATCCAAATGATCTGCTGCTCTACTGGTTTTTAGTTCAATTCAGCGTTCACTGACATAAACTGTGTGAATATTATTTTAGTTTCTGGTCTGACGGTGATGCGTGCCAAGTCTCTTATTTCTGGGGACAGCAGACGATGTTTTGGGGTTTCCAACTGACTTTTCAAACGGCGTTCCCAGGCCAGTGTGGAGATCTAATCTCTCCACCTGGTCCTGGGTCTTCCCCGAGGCCTCCTCCCAGCTGGACGTGCCTGGAACACCTCCCTAGGGAGGCGCCCAGGGTTCATCCTTACCAGATGATCCTGAACCACCTGAACTGGCTCCTTTCAACACAAAGGAGCAGCGGCTCTACTCCGAGTTCCTCACGGATGCTGAACTTCTCCCCCTCTCTCTAAGGGAGACTCCAGACCCCCTCCTGAGGAAACACATTTCACACGCTTGTACCCGCGACCTTGTTTTTTCGATCATGACCCAACTTTCATGACCACAGGTGAGGGTAGGAACGAAGATTGACCGGTAGATCGAGAGCTTTGTCTTCCTCAGCTCTCTTTTGGTCACAACGGTGCGGTAGAGCGACTGCAGCTCCGCCCCCGCTGCTTCGATTCTCCGGCCAAACTCACGCTCCATCGTCCCCTCACTCGTGAACAAGATCCTGAGGTACTTGAACTCCTTCATTTGGAGTAAGGACTCATTACATCAATTACATCAATGCTTTTATTGTGTTAGGATGTTGTTCCAGTACAGTGTTTTCTACAGGTCATACTCACCTTACGAATGCAGTATTTGTTGAGATTGTCGTTGTAGCGCAGAATGGTTATCTTGTTCGGCATAGCAGCGCATATACAAGGCCCGTTGTCTATCTGTGAAGAGAACGTAGACGTCAGCTTCTGAAGTGTTTCCACCGACAAAAACAGAGAGCTCTGTAAAGTGAGGACGCTTGATCTCAAGTTGGGCAGAGGAGAGGAAGACCTACCCTGCCAGCAGCAAACAGATGGCAGCCCTTCACCGTCTCAAAGATGTAGGGAGCCAGTTCAGACTGGCTGGGCAGGTGGGACTGGGCCAGAGACTGCTTCACTCTCTTGATCTCCACCAGACACAACGCCCTCTCGTCCCCTGCAGCGCACACACACACACACACACAGACGTTACACGGTCACTGATGTTCCGGGACAAGAAGACATCTCACCTCTTAGTCATCATGCTGTCCTGTGTGACAAGATGAATCATATCTACAAGTTTCACCAGAACTATTAATTAATGGTAGCGTGGCCTTTCAGAGTTTCAATCATACCAATTACCTCTAATGGCAGGAAGGTGTGACAGGGGATATTGGCTTTTTGATTCATGAACAACACTCAGTCCCCGAATTGAAATGACCGAGAAGTCTCAACTCAAGTCCTGCAGTTTTAAATGATCGGGAAATGACAAAAGCTGGACGTCTCACCGACAATCATCAGCAGCTTCTCCTGCTCTTTGATGATGTGGATCTGAAAGACGGATCCCAGGCCGGGGATGTGAGTCAGGGAGTTCTTGATAACATTCAGGGCGTACAGACCCTCTTCGGAGCCCACCAGAACTATCTGCAGCACAGCATGAAAACACGATCACGAGCATTATTTCTGCGAGCATGGTGGGATTTGAACAGGAGCAACATGTGGCAACACCTCGGCAGTGAGCCCCGAGCATCTGCTCTGTGCTCCGGGTCCCTTCATAAATCAACATCGTTCTACTTTTCAACATAACATCTACTGTGGATGGATGTGTGTTCTGAAACAGCAGATTCATTATTTAAGGAATAAAGTAAAACAATATGTTGAGTGTATGTGCGCTGATCCGCAGCAGTACCTGATCTGTGAGGGGGAGGGTACAGTTAATATCCAGCCTGTCGTCTCCCTCCAGCTTTAGGAGAGAGTTTCCCAGCAGCTTCTGTAAGAGCAGGGAGAGGTGAGGGGGTCAGCAGGGTCACGACCCCGACACGACCTCAGGGCGAGGAAGCGGAGGAGCAGAACAGAGGTGGCTGGACAGCTGTGTGTGTGCAGGTTAACAGTGTGAGAGGTGGGACCAAGTCACAGGTCAGTCTCCAGTTTTAAGCTTCTCACAAGTCCAGTCACGAGTAGAAGGTGGGTTAAAGGTCCCATATCGTGCTCATTCTCAGCTTCATACTCATGTTTTATGTTTCTACTAGAAAATGTCTACATGCTTTATTTTTCTCATACTGGGGCAACATGGTGCTGTGGTGGTCAGCACTGTCGCCTCACAGCGAGAGGGTTCCTGGTTCGAATCCCGGCTGGGGCCCTTCTGTGTGGAGTTTGCATGTTCTCCCCGTGTCTGCGTGGGTTTTTCAGGAGGGGGTCTTAAAGAGACAGGTGCTAAAACAGAGAGTGAATACAGGTTTATTCATTCATTCATTCATCTTTAACCGCTTGTCCCTGTCGGGGTCGCGGGGGGCTGGAGAGTCATCAATGAACCGAACACCTGCACGTCTTTGGACTGTGGGAGGAAACCGGAGAACCCGGAGAAAACCCACGCAGACACGGGGACAACATGCAAACTCCACACAGAAGGGCCACAGTGGGGATTCGAACCAGGAACCCTCTCGCCATGAGGTGACAGTGCTAACCACCACACCACCGTGTCGCCAGGTCGGTTATGTTGCGTTAGTGAACTTGAACTTGAATATATTATATTTTAGAAAGTGAGATTAAAGTCTGGAAACAACACCAACATTTTTCTGTACTCTTTTCCCTTTTTCTATTCTTACCCTGTCCATCGCTAGGCAACAGCCTGGCTGCTCGGTAACTTCCTGTCATTAACATACACTGCAGCGAGGAAATAAACATTTAGGGTGTTTATCACCCTGTTGTGACCTGGCAGAACCGTGCGGTCTGAGTGATCCGAACACAAGTAGACCGCTCTAACTACAGGTGAAAACACTGAGGACGCATTGAGATCGGAGTCATAAACCACATTCGGAGGTGGTTCAGGCCGCCTGTGTCCACACTCAGATAGTAGTGAGAACGGGTTTGTGACTCTGTCCACATTAAGGGACCGCCTTCTCACCTGAGCCCCCTGCTTGAGAGGAAGTACGTCCTCATTCCCAGGCTGTGTCCACAACATCTGAGCCTGTAGTTTGTGTGTTTTGGCTGTTTTTGTATTTTTAAATATTATTAATTTGAAAGTATTTCTCATGTCAAAGAAAAACAGACTGTCGTGTTCTGGATGTTGTGAAAATCTCACATGATACAATATGAAACCTTTAAGCCATTGCATTATTAACCCTTTAACCACCTTTAATTCTGAGTTTCTACCAGCTGAGATGTCCATTTACAGTAAAAGTCCACTTTCAACTATGCGTATTTTGATGTACACACAAAAAGCACTCGAGATATAACAAATATATATTGTTTAAATGAATTAATAAATCAAAATGTTAATTAATGGTTATAAAAAAAGAACAAGAGGTCTTATAATATATAGTATTATTAGTGTATTTATATACACGTACACTTTAGGCAGACTGAAGTGGTCAAAGTCCATTATTGTGTTTACATTTGTCTCTGTTGACTGATCAGTATCATCCTGCAGTCATCATCAACTCATTTAACAACATATCACAACACAAAAAGTTGGTGAAAATGATAAAAAATATTACTTTCAAGTCATTCTGATACATGCAACAGTCATCTCTAGACCCTCCACACTGTTTAAAGTCTGTGACATGTGCCTTTAGATGAGTCAGAGTCCAGTGACTTGTGTCCCAGTCTCCTAAGAGTGTGAGAGGGGCAGCAGGGTAAAAACACAGACGAGTACACCAGCAGGTCAAACCCCGCTGTCTGATGCCTGGTCCCCTGGACAGGACAGCTGAAGGGGATCAACCCAAAGATGATCAGACATCTTGGTGACAAGTTGTGTACTGTGGTTATAAAACGGCACACACCAAAGACGTATCTCAGCGACATTCAAACTATTACACGGACAAAGAGTTTGCACAGGACGTGACAGTGTAGCAGAGGACAGCGAGAGTGAGGAGTGGTCCCAGCAGGTGAGGTGAGAGCAGGGGGGGGGGATGAACAACCAACACAATGACAGACACATGCACTACTGCGTGCCTTGAGAAGGATGTGCAGGTGTGTGTGTGTGTGTGTCAGTGAGTCTATATCTTTGTAATTTGTTTACCTGGACCAGAGGAGACAGAACCACTTGTCTTTTGGACACAGCAGCCTATGTGTGCAATGAAACCCAATGGAGTGGGCAGAATAGAGCAAATCAACAAAACACGCCCATATACCGGACATACAATGTGGCATGATGTCAAAGCAACAAACAGCAGCGAGAAAGACAAAGAGAGAGAGAGGAGGGAAAGGGAAGAGGAGAGAAGAAGGGGACAATTAACGACACATATAAGTGAACTGGGGGTTTTCCTTTAAAACTCTAAACCTAAAACGAATTCTTGAAGAGTACAATATCATGAATGCTGCTAAATAGCCCCCACACGAGTTTACGCCCACAGCCATAGACAAGACAGCTATCTGTGACTGCGGTCATAACGCTTTATGATTTGCATCAGCAGACATCGAGGACACAGAGAGCCAAATTCCCCAGTCGCCCCTCGCCTGCTCCAGAGATACTCACTGCGTCGGCCTCGGCCTTCTCCCGTGAGGCTCGCCCCCCGGCCACCACTGACTCCATGACAGCCACCCAGCGCTGTTTGTCTGGGAAACTGGGAGCCATGAAGTAAATTGACTGTCCAGGCCAGCAGGGGGCGTGACAACGGGACTCCAGCTTCAGGACGTAGGGAACATCTGACACACAGGAAACATGAGTGAGGTATGCCTTCAGAATTTACACTCTGCCATATTTTCATGGTTTCCGGTTTATATTAAGCGTCTTTCACATGTGCACTGCAATCCTGGAATCGTCCAGACACTGGACACTGTATGTGCAAATATCTGATTCAGTCGGACCAGACAATAACAATAACTGCCCTCCCAGCTGCCTCGTACAGTGACTGTTTAATCTCCAAGTGAACCAATGTGTGCATACAGCCGCTCACTGTAGGAGAGCGTATGGGCGTGTTTATGACGTTTATATCAAACTGTGGAGGAAAACAAACCTCCGATGGTGAAGAAGGGTCATTTACACAAATATTGAAGTAAAAATGTATAACTGCATAGGCGGTGAAATTAGGGAACTTCTGTTGGTAAGGACTGACACCAAGAGCATCACCTCCTGCACGCTCTACCAGACCCCACCCCTCGCCACCCCTCGCCACCCCTCGCCACCCCTCACCTTAACCAAACAGAGTATTTCCAGTAAGTGAGGACACATCTAACATGGACAGATTTGGCACTTGAATTGAATTGAATTGAAAACGGCTCTAGCAAAATCAAAGCATGCTTCATTTTAATCAGACTCCCTAGAACCCTGTAAATGACCCATGGGGGTCTCCAGGACAAGCTTGGAAAACCATTAAATGCATTTGTGCGTCAACAAAACAAAAACTTTCAGCAACACTGGCGAGGAGCACTCTGGAAGATGAAAGGGATGAAAAAAAGGATAAAGAGAGATTTTGTACGCGTGTAAATCAATGTTAGGATCCATATGGAGAGCAGCACTTGTGTATTGTACCTGACTTGGCGGTGTTGGGTAGCTCAGATGCCCCCACTGCCCCGTGAACAACCACCTCTCCATCTGACAAACACAGGTCAAACTCTTCCAGTGGCTTCACTGACTCTGAATAACACACACGGAACAAAAACACGTCACTAGGGGCAGTGTTTGTGAGGTGAAAGTGATCAGCTCTGGTACACATATGACATGTTGCTGCATGTCGTTCTGTTACACAGGTAAAAGACGGCAACCTTCTCTGGGCTCTATCTCGTAGATGGACACTTTAGTCCCATCCAGGATCATGTATTTTCTCTCCCAGCCCTGGCCTCGCTTCCCGTTCCTGCAAACACACAAAGCAACTGCATTACTGCAAAGCATGGACGATCGAATAGACCCAACTGTTTTTGCAGGGAGCTCTAAAAATCCCTTTGTTTAAACTGGTTTAAGTACCAGAAGGGTGGATTTTGCCACACAGAGCATAACTAAGAGTGCCTGAGGGGACTTGTGTTTAGTCCCATCAGCCTGCCTGATCAGTGGGAGTAGATGACGCAGGCTCACAGTGACGACAAACTACTGTACTCACTATACTCACTAACAGGTGTGAAGGGCATGATAGATATACGACATGAAGTGTTTGACTAGGCGTTAGCCACCACCATCCTCCCAAACAGCTTCTATGGTCCGTGGCATAGATTTGACTAGTTTTAGGAACACATGACCCACAATGTTTGAATGAAGCGTTAATCTTATTAAACTTTGAGTGACTCGTTGCATTCTGGATGAAATCATCTGCAAGTTTCTCCACTTATTAATTTAAGTTTTTGTCTGTTTGTGTAGATCAGACACCCTCATGCTAAGATGCATGTACACATGCACCTGCTCACTAGTCTGGATGCACCTCTGGACCGTGTGATAACAGACCAAAATGTGACCCCCATGCATGATCTGCGCCCCAACAGTAAACCTGAATGGAAAAGAGCAGTGAGAGAAAAGCTTAAACAATGACATTATTGTGTCAGTGTGTCCTTAGCTAACCTGGGATGTTTCATCCAGCCCTCCAGGTGCATGTGTCCGCTGGCCTCTTTGAGCTGTGAGCCCGAGGAGCTTCCTTTGTCCCGACACAGGCCCTCAGACAGATGCAGGGAGCAGTCGCTGGACATGCCACATGTGGCTGGAAGGCAGGGCGAGCATTTTGGGTGGCACAGAGCGTGACATTCTGAGGAGAACAAACACTGTTATAGAGCAATGCCACACAGGGTTTTGGCTCCACTCCACATGTATTTATAATGCACATTTAAAAACAGCAACAGCTGGCCGAAGTGCTGTACAGTCAAAGAGAGCAATAAGCATCAAAACAAAACAGTGGAAACCCAAGACACAAGGACAGTGATACAGAAAGGTAACTCTCATAGTGAGTCGAAAGCCAAAGAATAAAACAGGCAGGGTAGAGGCCGGCCTAACACGCACACCTCCTCTGCTCTACTCCACAACTCTTTGTCTGACCAGTGCTCGTTAAACACCTCAACACCAACTTGTGAATAATGAAAATGTGGTATTTTGAATTTGCATTCGGTTCCTTGATGGATAGAACTGAGTTTTCTTCACATTGTTCTAAGAAAAATTAAAGATTCAAATATTGGTCCCACAAAAAAAGCAATGTTATAAAAAGGTTCAGCAGAACAATGGGAAGGAGTCAGAGTAGGGATGCATGAAAATTCAATATGATCATTTATAGTCTTTCAATGGAACGGACATCCTGAAAAACATCATATTGGTATTTTGTTCTACACAATCATGTTGTCTAAGTTGATAAGAAGCACGTTAACTCAAACTTAGATGAAGGAAATGTGAAATACCTGAGGGGATATTGTTTGAAAATGTCAGATTTGGTTTTAACATTAACTGGAATACACAACCCATGATTTCACTGGGCACTCTGATGATATGGTGTATATACTGTATGATGTAAAAATGTCTGTCGTATATACTTTTCTATCTCGTTTCTGTCTCAATGTGAAAAAACCAGTGGCCTGTGTTGCGGCGATATTTATGTCATTTGGACAAACACACTGATTCTTCCACATTTTGTTCGTTTTGCACTAAAGTTGTTGATAAAATGAGAAAATACTTACTTATAATAACTCACACAGTAGTACACAATAATAGGCTTTACCACGTGGTTATTTTGAATTTCCAGAAACCATCAGCCACTGCCGTGATTTCGCTCATCATAATAAAACTCCTACATCTTTAATATAATTTCCATTCATACGACAGAGACTACAAACAACTGGAAGGCTCAAATATAACAACAGCAATTAAAACTAACTAAAAATCTTTATTCTGCGACTCACCGAGACAGGTAGCAGCCTGCCGACCGAAGTGCACAGTATCCAGGCACACAGTACACTTGGCAGCTCTCATGTTGAGTCCCACTGTGAAGCGGTGAGGGGTGTTGTGGTGCAGCACCCTCTCTCTCTCCCGCTCTCTGTCTCGCTGACTGTCCTTCAAACGACGGCTGAACTCTGAATGCAGTCAGGGAACACAGTGAGGGCAGGCAGCTCCAGTATGTCTCACTCTGTCAGGTACATTGCAAAAACCTCAGTGCACCATGCCATACCCGCCATGAAATCAGTTCAACAAAGGAGGGTTTCCAAAAGAACTGGGAGATGTTCAGCAAAATGCATAAGCAAGTAAACTCTGGAGACGAAGATGGTTGAAAAAGAATATTGATTTGATCGATCCCTCGTGCTTGTGTCCACTCACTGTTGCATTTTAAAGGTATTATCCAGTCAGTACCACTGACGTACCACCACTGTGTGTCCAGCACTTTCTCTGCACAACATCACATTTTACATAAAACATGTGGTTAAAGCCATGAGTCTCAGGCCGTGTTTAGACGAAGACGGTCCAGAAAGGAAACGCAAAAGTGGCGTTGCGTTCTCACTTTTTATTCTGCGTTTAGACGAGCGTCTTTGGGGGGAAATCTGCGTGCATACGGTGACGCAAAAGTGTGTGAAATTAGTATACACGTCGGGTGGCTAGGTGGAGCTGTGAAGCACTGCCACACAACAGCACCCAGAGCTGGTGCATGCTCAGAAACGTCCTCCTACCTTCTCTCCCTAACAGCGGAGAGGCAGGACGCTGTACAGTGTGACAGGGATCTTCAGCGCGGTCTGCAGCCTCCCACCGCCTCGGCTCCACCCAGGACACTTGAATGTCCCACTGATGGAAACAGTCCCACATGTTTGCTGTTGTTTACCTGAACTCTGCACACGAATGTTACATAAACACGTATGAGACGTGAGCCAGCGTGAGCAGATTAGAGCACATGTTTGCGTTTTTACCTCTAAAAACAACAGTGGAGCGTTGTTAATTTCCACTCTGGAGGGTGGTTTCACTTTTTTGCGTTTTTAAACCCCCAAAAACGCCGTCGCCGTCTAAACGAAAGGCACATCTGATAAAATATTTAGTTGTTTTCATCTGGGAGCGTTGTCGTGTAAACAGGGCCTCAAACACAAATATTCACTTGTAGATAATTATTGTGTTTTTTATTGAAAAAATAATTAAAGCAAACAGCTCAGATCGTTTTCTTTAACCCTCCTGTTCTCCTAAGGGTCAATTTGACCCCATTTAATGTTTAACATCTCTAAATAACAACGTCTTTTTTTGTTTTTTTGCTTTATATTTATGACTTTTCCTAATTTTACGGGGACGACTCATAAAAAACCTAAAATTATCATGATTATATATATTTTTATTGTTCTTATCGTACATGTACTTGTCGCATCGGTGTTCCTTTGGGTCAGTTTGATCATCTCGATGATTTAATCACTATTATTATTGTTTATTTTACAATTCAAATATTATATGAGGTCAAATTCATGCTGCTGTGCTTGATAATGGACGTTACTTTCATTCCAGATGTTACAAATAACACAAAATAGCACTTAAAATAACAGACTTACTTTAAAACACACACACAGAAATCCCTCCATGCAGTTTAACATCAGTGATATTTTTCATTCTGTTAAATAAAAACATAAAGTACCCGACTTTACTTGAGTCACACATTGATTCTGATCATTTTACACATGTTTAAATTGCTGCGGTCAAATTGAGCCCTAGAATAAACAGTTTTAGTAAAATCTGAGGGCAACAGGAGGGTTAATATAAGTGTGTTAGTTTAATGTGTGGCAGCATTTCTTATTTGATGTTTTTGTTGCTTTCCATTTTATTCTGTTAATGTCAAAATCACTAAATCTACTCAGTTTACTCAGATATCAGTTTATAATAACTAAAGATAATCATCTTATACGTTATCTTAAGGGAGAAAAAATAAGATGACTGAATAATACCTTTAGTGTTTTCAGAGTGTGGGTTCAAACAGTGCATTGCAGAGTTTATCATAAGGTTCATCTCTGTTTGTAAATGATGCAAAGTTCAGGTGGAACTGTAGTGATTTTAAGAAGAGAGCAGGGTTCTGCAACTCAGATTGGCTGAGCTTCAGCAACCAAGATAAAGTGCTTCAGATTTCTAAAGCTGTGCACAGAGAGAGAGAGTCAGCTTCACCTGACCAACATTTATTTTTACTTCTTAAGTGCAGAGCTTTTAAAATCTGGCCTTTTAAGGATGTGGATGAAGCAAAAAAGGAGAAGAGAGATAAAGACCAAACTGCAGAAACCACGAGTTTGGACAACTTACTTTCAAAAGTGACCCTCCTTCTCTCTGAAAGGTGTGTGAAAGAAAAAGGATAGTGAGCGTTTCATAAATGATCCTTGGTGAGTGATAGTACATGTGTGTATCTATGTGTGTGTGCAGGTAAGGGCCAGTATGAAGCTGTAAGCCTGCATGTGTGTGTCTGTTAGAGAGAGAAAGCTGCACTTTAGTAAAAATCGCCCGTCACTCACCCTCAGGTGTTGCAGTCGCCTTCCTGCGTTCTGAGTTGGAGGGTGCCAGGTTGGTCGGGCCCTGCTGGTGCTCGGGAGACTTCACCATGGCGGACATGATCATCTGCTGCCGTGCTGCGGCCGGGTTTGCAGAGTTTGCATGATCCTTATACTGGAGGGCTGGGGTAGAAATAACACAGTGTGTTTTCACGCTGAGTTAATTGTTGTTCAAAGAAGATCAAAGATAAAAGAATCGCAAATATGTTTAATCAGAGTGTCGAAGTCTCACCCTCCTCTCTCAGAGATCGCAGTTCCCCTCTCATTTTCTGCAGGGCTTCTTCCAGCTCAGAGCAGCGAGTGCGCTCTTTGTCCAGAGCTATCTTCATGTCGCTGTACTGCAGAGGCACTGGCTGAATGGAGGGCACAGGGGAAACCTGGCCTTGACCCTGACTCTGAGCCTGGGCCTGAGCAGCCATTGCGGCCAACAGGTCCTCTCGGCGACGCCCAAACAGACCCTGAGACAAAGGAACCAACATTTTGTTCACCTATTTTAAACCAATACTTGGCTCCTTACTATTCCCATTGGTTCTGACTCTAATTCAGTTTCTATGTGGCGAGGATCTACATCTCTTTCTGAATATGCAAAGAGGCAGGCGGAGGTTGTAATGACAGTTTATGAATAAAGTCACTAATTTGTGGATGTCCTGAATTTTTTCCTTTACTTACGGATTTTATGAAAACATCCTAAAAAGACTAAGAAATTACCTAATTTTGTCCCTTTGCTATCTCAGATATCCAGACGGGCATCTGTCTACGCTAAAGATGTTGATACGTTTTATTAGCATGTTAATCTTCACAAGCCTTTTGTCTAATGCCAAAACTTTTGAAAGCTTATAAATGGTCATAAACATTGTTCCAGGTCCTTCAAAACCATCCAGACCTTTGTAGCAGGACAGACAAATGATACTGAATCCAGTTAAACACATAATCTGACCTTCTTCTTCTTGGAGCCTCCGTGGGCCTGGGCCTGGAGGAAGTCTATGAGCTTGGTCTGCTGGGTGATGGTCCCCTCCATTTTCACCTTCTCATGGGAGTACACAGCCTGCAGGTGGAGCTAAGTGAACATCACTACTGCCATGAATGTCTCCTCAAGTACTTCACTTCACACAGAGAGGGTGACAGAGGGAACGCGGGATGCACGGTATACACAACCGGCGTTCCAATACCCATACTACTATACTACTTACTATGCCAGAAAATGATATATGCCCAAATACATAGTATGTCAAATGCCGTATGTCAAAAATACCAGGATAACCTACTGCATAGGGGAGTAGGGGGGACTTTGCCTCTCTACGAACACAAAGTAAAAGAACCGTGAGAGAGAAACAAGACTGCAAATGACAGAAGGTCCAGCAGGTCCACGTGTGCGTGCACCTCATAATCTGCCCCGTTTACACGTAGACGGTATTTTTAGAAACATAGACATTTCCCTGAGTTTGTGCCCTTCATTTACACGCAAACAGAAAACTCGCCCCTGAAAACAATTCTTTCTAAAAACTCCGGCCAGAGTGGAGATTTTGATAAACTCCAGTTGCACGTTTGCATGTAAACAGAGAAAAATTACGGTTCCGGCAGCCGACGTCAAAGTATGTGTCAGACCAGCGACCTATGTTTCCATTTTCATTTGGCGGTGGTGATCGTGGATCATTGGCCAACATGGGCTTGAGCTTCTCTATACAATCCCACCTACAGGTTTGGCATGCTCTTGACAGCATATATACACAGGTTAGTGTAAACTAAAACAGGTATTTTCGAAAAAGAGACGGCAAAATGTCAGTTTATGAAAATAGCCAGCCACGTTCAAACGTAGCCCGTAGCCCAGGTGTTTCCTGCAGACATGCTTTAGGTAGGTATACGTGTATATGTGTGAGTGGCAGCACCTGGATGTTCTCCAGCTGGTATTCCAGGTCAGTCCTCTCAGTCTTCAGCAGGTCTGTCTGATCCAGAGCGTCCTGCAGCCCCTGGGTCAGACGAAAGATGTGGGTCTTCTGGGCATCCATCTGCTGCTGCAGTTTCTCTTGCTGTGGAGGTCAAACAGCTGTTACATCACCATATGGACGCTGTCACTTCGCCACTTTCTACTTGCATTGATTGCTTTCAGTGACAGCACCAGCCAAAACTTTGAGCATGGTTTGACATTTGTTACAGTTACGAATTTGCAAAATAAAAATCAAGTTCAGGAAAACATAAAGCATAAAAGAAAACAACAGAGCCAATGGCATAAGTACAGAACGTACCTCCTCCAGCAGCCTCTGCTTCAGATCCCTCTCACTCTCAAGCTTTTGCTGCAAACTGTGGGCGTTCATCTCCAGCATGGCGTGCTTCTTCTCCAGATCATTCAGCTGAGAGCAGAAATCAGGAAGGTTTCGCTGTAACATCTGTTAACCAGTAAAATACTTGTTCAACAGTGTGGAAACGCTTACAGTGTCGGCAAGGCTCTCAGCTTTGAGCTTCTGGTCTTTGAGGGCCTGCTGCAGGGCCAGGATCTCGGCTTTGTGCTCCTTCACTGCCTGTTCCACTGCTTGGCGAGACTCGGAGCTGCGCTGCTCTGAACGAAGCCTGGAGCATAAAGCAAACCATTGTTTACACAAGTGGAGTGCTTAAATTTGTAGTTCAGGCTACATTACAATGCTTTAATGGCTTAAATCAAATACAAATAAATCCTGTTTCATGTACAAGTATATATACATACACTTATATACTGTATATACAGTATAGTATATATATATATATATATATATATATATATATATATATATATATATATATTGTGGCATCACAAGGGGACGTGTGGTAGAGGGGCGCTATATTCCTCTACAGAAGGGACTATCAGACGACAAGATGGCCGCCGCCCAAACTACATGTCCCAGAATGCATCGCGCGGACAGGTGCAAATGCCTCAGTCCCTTGATTAAGGCAGGTGCTCAAGCATTAAGGGAACAAAGGGTGCAGCAGAGACATAGAGCGAGGAAGCGTGTTTGTGAAGAGAGACTGAGATTCAAAAGCTAAAGTTGTCAAGGCCTTAAGAAGGCACTTTTGTTTGCTTGCTTGTTAAGCGTTTTGAGTTTAAACTACTATTTTTCATTAAGCGGTTTTTGGAAAGAGTGCTCGAAAATAAAAACCCTCTGCTGCTTGCAACCACGTTTGGCTTTTGTCTGCCCTACACCCCGCCTGCTGCAAAGAAAAACCTCTCATGACCTCACAATATATATATATATATATATATATACATATATATATATATATACACACTCAGCAAATGCACTGCCTACACCAACTCAGAATATAATTTCATATATTTCCCAAAATACATTTTGAGAAACACTAGAGAATATGTCCAACCCTGTAACATTCAGTGTGTAGGTGGCGGCAGCTGATCCAACACCGATATCAACAGCGTTCAGAGCGACAAAAATAATAAAAATAAATGTCATGTCCAGAAAAAGAAACTCATAACCCTTTCCCAGGATGTAGCATGTCTTCTAGTTTAATTATATCATGGATACTGAAACCACTCTGAGTGGAAAACCTCAGACCCTCTGGTGTCATCAATATATTCATCCATTCATTTATTAATGTAGCTTCACTATGAAAGCTCTTGATAACGTCCATTTCAATGTTTGTCCAGTAACCTTTAGCAACAAGAATATTCAACACCAAAACACTAATGTAAAGTTGCAAGACATACTATTTAGTCCGTAAATGACCCCACCGTTACAGTGCTAAAGTGTGTTTGTGGTTGTAACCTGTTCTGCTTCTCTGTGTCCAGCAGTCTCTGGATGTCCCTGGTCCTCCTCTCGGCCTGGTTTTTCTCCTCCTCCAGTGTTGCCCTCCAGGCGTCCCACTGTCTCTCCTTCTCCAGCAGCTCATCGTTCAGGGTCTCCAGCTCCAGAACCTGCTCCTCCAGCATGGTGCATGTGGTCTTCAGTGTCTCCAGGTTCTGGTACAAAATGAGATTTAGATGAGAAATACCTTTAATATCCAAACTGTATTTCCTGGCGGGCATGCCATGATGATTTACCATTTACCATTGCCTCCATTCACTTCGCTGAGGTGTTTTTGCCTCATTACGACTGCTGTTTTGACAGCTGGAGACAAAGAGTTTGTTTTTTCTTTCTCAATAACTGACTGAGGCCTTCCATGGTAATTACATACAAGAAGAGGCGGGGCCAGGAGTGGTGGGAATGTGACATGAATGGTGTTGTGGAAATGGATCTGTTCAACAAAGATCATCAAACAGGATCAGCTTTTTCTCCGCGGAATTTCCCTCTGCAGACAAAAATACGTTCACCCCTGCTTCCTCATGCACAAAGCTCAGAGTCAGCAGGAACGATACTGAGTCTACTAGTGCTTAAGGAGGAGACGATCCACCCCTACAGATAAGGTCACAAAGTATAACTTGGTTGGGTGATGTCTTTGGATAAAGCAAGGCATTCTCTCGAACTGGCCATCACAAGATCTCCAGAGCAGGATCTACATAAGTCATAAAAACGGTCATGACCTGTTCTACAAAGGGCAGGATGTACAGAAGCACAGATATGAAATCTTCCCATGTCATGAGGCAGTCATATACGTATCATCCGATAAGCACAAGCAAGGCAATGCACTAGTCATGTGATGAAGTTAAACAGAGGAGAGACAGAACAGCGTCTGACCTGACAAAACTATGATTATAAATTACAAACATCCAAAAATCCCACAACAATGGCTTCACTGAAAGATTCATCCAAAATCTCAGTATGACAAGGGCTACTTTTAACAACACATGTCATTCCCTGTCCACAAGACTCTTGCAGCAATACCCTCAGTTCAGGAGATATGACAAGTGTAACTGTGTGGAACCTCAAAATCTGAAAAGTCACTTTTTTCCAGCTGGGTCCAGAGATATTCTGTCCCAAATTTGGTGTTGATTGCTCAAAATTTGTAGGAGAAGTAGCGAAAAAATACATTGGACACAACTCAAAATGGCGGACACTCTATCTAGACGCAAATGAGCGTGGCTTATATGGATCGATTCAACTGGACCCACACAATCAGGGGAAAAGCATCATTTCTGGGACTTATGGCTCTAAAAGTTACAGGCCAACACGTCAAGTTTGTTGTTAGAGCGCCACCACTCTGGACAAATTGCCTCAGATTAGAAACTGCGTTCCACTGGGTCCCCAGCAAAACACCGGCAAAGTGTGAAGTTGATTGGATAGAGGCTTCTCGACATATGTGAATTCCTTGCTTTAGAGTTAGGTGTAGTGGAGTAAAATGTATATGTCACACTGAAATGTAGTGGAGTAGAATTACAAGGAAGTATATACTGTCATGATCTGGTTCTGTCAGTACCCTCCTCTCTTCCGTTTTGTGTGAGTTTGTCTCCCCCTGTCTGTGTTTCCCTGCATGTTCTCTCCCTCGTCTCTGTGTAGGTCCGGTAGGTGTTCCCCCAAAGCTGCAGCCTGTTATGTTGATTACCCCACCACCTTAAATACCTCAAGCTAACAGGCATGCAGCGCCGGACCGTCGTCGACCCTGTATTGGTAACACTATTCCCCCCGGACTGGCGTCCCCCTTTCTCGTTGTGATTTTCACGCTCCCCGTAGTAAGTTGAATTAATTGATTAGTAAGTAGTTTCCCGTGTTCCCGTTTGTCTCCTGATTTTCCGTTGTCTTCTTGTTCCTGTTATTCCCGTGTTCGTTAGTTAGTCTTTGTGTTTGTATTCTTTGTATTAAACGTTTGATTTGTTACTTTACTTTTTGTCCGTGTCTGCATTGGGTCCACCTTTTGTGCTATCCCCGTACCGTTCCTGACATATACTGTGCATTTAAAGCAAGTACTCGTGCACAGTACTTGAGTTAATGTACTTAGTAACCTTCTACCACTGTCACCTTACAGCTCCTAGCTAATGACTGCTGCCTACTGAGATGCTGTGACGGAGGGATCGCTATTAGAAGTAGAGGTGTGTAGTTCTTTTCTCCAGGACCGTCACGCGAGGAAGACTTGGGACTAGTCAGGGAAATGTGAGCATGCCATATAAAACAGAAGGGATCAGTGTCAAAATGACATTACACCAACAAGACATGTCCGTGTGCAGGTCATAAAGCTATCTTAGTTAACAGTCAATTCTTCGTTTACAGGTCAGACATGGCATCCAGTCAGCCAGAGCACCATAAAATAGTGCCGTGCCTAAAATACATCACAATCCCAGACACGGGGGCTCATGAGGAGCACTGGCAGCTTCCAAAAACTAACTTACCATGTAAATGACTGTGTACGCTACCTTCAGTCTAGATAATAACTCCTCAACTGCAATTAGAGAGACAGCATTGGTACTCCTGTGGGGCTATTTACATGACATGTTTGAGCACAGAACGTTTTGTTATTCACAGGGCCGACACAAAGTGCTATGTTTTATGTTTTACAACATGCTGCTTTAGACAAAGCATTGGGAGACAAATATAGCCTCTGCTTGTGCTGCAGCAACACCACAGCCCTCTGAAGTCCAACGCTTCCACAGCTGACACGACCTGGGAGTGATGGGGATGACACATCCCTCCCACACACCACCCCATCCCTCGTCTATGACTTCCATCGCTGGTTACACAACCGGCAGGACTGAGCGCGCTACTGGACACCCACACACAGATCCTCCCACAGGGGCAGCGCACACATCACACAGCCTCATTTCTCTTTCTATCTCTCTCTCGCTCTCTCGCGCTGCATCCAGAATGCAGCACATAACAATACGGAAATGTTCCCAGGCTTTCTGCTGCCTGATCTACACTTAACACTGTCAGAGCTGGAAGACATGTCTAGCTGACCTGTCAAAGGTAATGTGGAGACATCGCATAATAGGAGTAAGTGGAAACCCGGTGTCTGACTGGCTGTGAGTGGGAAGTGGGCAGGGGGGAGGACGCTGAACTAGAGGAAGGAGTATAACTGACAACAACAGAAAACTATGGGTCAAAAAAATTCAGCTAATGACAGCTGATATTTTGTGGCAATTTCATAATTTAAAATTTGGAGTTTGCATGTTCTCCCCGTGTGAGCGTGGGTTTTCTCTGGTTTCCTCCCACAGTCCAAAGGTTAATTGGTGACTCTAAGTCGCCTGCAGGTGTGAATATGAGTGTTGTCTGTCTCTAAGTGTCAGTCCTGCAATAGTCCGGCGACCTGTCCAGGGTGAACCTTAACCCAGTGTCAGCTGGGACTGGCTTTAGCCACCTGTGACCCCGACTACCATAAGCAGGTAGTGCACATATAATGGATGGATAGACTGTAGTTGTTGGCACAAATGTTTGTTTGTTTTATTGTTTGTGTGAGTAGAGTGTGAAAAATCACAATCATCCTGGGCTGCAATAAGCTCCGGATGCAGCAACCGTGCCTTTGCAAAATAACTATCAGAGATAGAGGAAGGGGAGGCAAATGCTGTGTGAAGAAGGTGGCCAATGGCTTTATCCCAACAGTCTAACATCTGGTGAGTCACATTACGTGATGATAGACTCCAAGGTGTTATAGAGAATGAATGGTTGGAAGACTGCAGTGTTTCCATGTTTTATTTTCAGTCAGGTTAGGGTACTAACTCTTCTCAAACACCTCTGATGGATAATAATTAAAATAATAGCAGTGCTAATAGGAGCAATGTGAGTGTAATCTGAGCAAAATGTCCCATTACAATCAGTTTAAAGGTCATCGGAATTACAGTAATCAGCTTTTTTGGAACGTGTTGTAGGCGTCAAATTCAAAATGAGTGAATATTTGCAGAAAAACAATAAAGTTTGAACATTAAATATCTTGTCTTTTTAGTGTATTCAATTGAACATTGATTGAAAAGGCTTTAGAAACCATTGCATTCTGTTTTTATTTACATTTACACAAGGTCCCAACTTCATGTCAATTGGGGTTTGTACATTTTGTTAATCATATTTGGACATTTTGACTTTTAATAAGAGGTCAATATCAACACACACACACACACACACACACACACACACACACACACACACACACACACACACACACACACACACACACACACACACACACACACACACACACACACACACACACACGACCAGCAGCAGTGCGGTACCTGTTTCTGGTTGTTAAGGTGCATTTCACGGTCGGCCACCTCCCGACGCAGCCTGTCCACATCCTGGCTGAGCTGCAGCCGGTCCTCTCTCTCGTCAGAAGCCTCGTCCAGCTGCTTGGACAGGTAGAAGTTCTGGCGGTTCAGTTCAGCGTTCTCCTGAGTCAGTGTGGTCAGCTGCTCCTCGAGATCTGTGATCACCTGCAGGAAAGTCAACGGGACACTCTTGACTGCCAGTTTAAAGAGCGGGACATATACGGAGCATCCACTCTGCACCCAAAATACATCAACCAAGTAACACACAACTACTAATAAACCGTAATCCTCATTTTCTGAATGCATTCCAAGATTTTCCCCCCATTATTTCTGCCTCTATGGACAGTAAAGAATAAACAAAACAATGAAATAACTCTTAAACAGACTGTTTTGACAGTGGTGACACATTATTTTTTGCATTTACAAAAAGGCTGACTGTAATGTATACTATGCATCTAAGTTACACAAACCCTGATCTAGCTGACTCATGGCTACATCACATTTCTAAACCATAACACAGGCGACACACACTGCGTAAAAGGTTCTGCACATTGCATCCCTGCTGTAGTGTGATGTACGCTCAGTGTACGCAATTTTACAGGTTACGCACATTAACCCTCCTGTTGCTCTCAAATTTTACTAACACCGTTTAGTCTAGGGCTCAATTTGACCGCAGCAATTTAAACATCTGGAAAATGATCATAATCAATGTGTGACTCAAGTTAAGTCGGGTACTTTATGTTTTTATTTAACTAAATCAAATATACTATATATACTTACTGATCTTAAATTGCATGGAGGGATTTCTGTGTGTGTGTTTTAAAGTAAGTCTGTTATTTTAAGTGCTATTTTGTGTTATTTGTAACATCTGGAATGAAAGTAACGTCCGTTATCAAGGACAGCAGCATGAATTTGACCTCATATAATATTTGAATTGTAAAATAAACAATAATAATAATGATTAAATCATCCAAGTGATCAAACTGACCCAAAGGAACACCGGTGCGATAAGTACATGTACGATAAGAACAATAAAAAAATATATATAATCATGACAATTTAAGCTTTTTTATGAGTCGTCCCCATAAAATGAGGAAAAGTCATAAATATAAAGCAAAAAAACAAAGAAAAATGACATTATTTAGAGATGTTAAACATTAAATGGACAATTAGGAGAACAGGAGGGTTAAAAAAGGTCTCGCTCACTTCGTGCATATAAGGAAAGCAAGCATTGTGCATTTACACAAAAACTTGACCAAACACCCCACACAGTCTCCACTGCTGCATTATTACATGATGTCCATATCTAGGTTAGTGATATAATGCTGTGATCATTTTAGCATGATGTTGAGGCTGCTTGTTTATCCGAGGCAGCATTCAGAGCAAGGCGCAGACTAATCATTTCATCAGCATCAGTCTGTTCCCTTAATCAGCCGTGACTACTGTGCACGCTGAAGGGAATGAGGGTTAAAGGCTGCCTGTAAGAGCTCCTTATTCTCAGCTCCCATGGGAACGTTTGTACCACGCACAACTTCCAGGTGGTGGTGGCGGTGGTGGGGGGAGGCAGGCAAAGCTTTTAAGTCCATAAATTAGCTGTCTGTTCTGTACTGACTCAGTGCTTCTGCTCCCCCGAGGCAGGGGACTGACAGCAGCAGCTAAATACTTAAGGCGGGGCGAGGAAGTCGACGCTGGAATGGATACGGCGGTGATCCGGCAAGCCTCTGTATTTACTCTACTTGTCTGTCATCCCAATCTATACAGCAACTTGCAGACCTGAAGTAAATCACATCCGGAGCTTTGCATCCTCAACACTGCTGAATACAAATTGCTCAATAGTTTTTGTGAAGCCTGTGGGTGTACAGCTAATAAAGAGCCCGGCTAAAGAGGCAGTAAATCAGTCCCACATTTACTGTACACCGATGGAACAAAGTACAGAGGAACATCTGCTCGGTCTATGAATAAGACTGAGCTGCAGAGATGCTTAGGAGGGTGAATCCACAGACACTTTTAAATGCAACCTCTTTTTAGTGAAATCACTGCCACCAAGATATGGCTGACTGATAAGGATAGAACTGCGATAGATAACCTGCAGGTAAATCTACTGAGGAAGTATTTTTGGATGGAAATGTCTTTTGGCTGGATGAGTCCTCCTTGATTCAGGATTCAGGATCAACCTTGTCGCCCAGAAAATCCGAATGTAACTGCATGGTCAATGTTTTGTTGGAATTGGATCAAAACTTCTTGGTTAGGTTTAGAAACAGTTGATGGTTTGGGTTAAAATAAGTCACATACACAAGTTAAGTGCATTACGCATTACGTCCTGTGTTTGATGAACCCATCCATCCATCCACCCCAATCTCTTCCCGGCAGTAGCTCAGTCCATAGGTGACTTGGCTGGGAACTGGAGGGTCACTAGTCCTGAGGTACAGAGGAGGCTAGAGGAAGCTACCTTTGGGGCGCCAACCACACCGGGAGAGATCCCAGTCCAAGGTCACAGGTGTAAAATCACATGTAATGGTCCACCACTGTGAACACTGTTTCTTCTTCCCCAGTTCGAGTCCCTGTGTGGACCATGAATGGAGCGCGGACTGGTGGCTGGAGAGGTGCCAGTTCATCTCCTGGGCACTGTCGAGGTGCTGTTGAGCAAGGCACCGGACCCCCAACTGCTCGGGGCGCCGGTCACTGGCAGCCCCCTCGCTCTAACATCTCTCCATTAGTTGCATGTATACAGGTCCTGTCTGTGCATGTGTGTGTGTATTTCAGGCCTGTGTGTGTGTAACATGAAAAAATAGAGTGAAAATTGAATTTCCCCATTGCGGGACGAAATTCTTCTTCTTCTTCTTCTATGCAGACTTTCCCAGAAATATCTTTGTGATATCTCCAAGACAAAGTTTCCCTCAAAATGTAAATGAGAATGCAGTTTTGTTTTATGGGAACGTCATATTTAAGAGGCTCAAAGGACAGCTACTGTAGTGGAATTATAAAAACTAATGTAATCAATGAGAAGATAGGATGTTGGCAGGAAGACACTAAACATCTAAGAGCGCCACCAACCTTTGATCCAGTTTGTTTCCTACTTTGAGAACATGATTACCTTCAGATATCCAGGCATATTTAGTTCATAACGATACAAAAGAAATGAACGAGGCCTGAAGCCCCACTAGTTACACTTTGAGGCTGCAGTTCTCCAATATTACAAAACAACCTGACGACAACGAAGTACATAGTGACAGTGTAAGTATTTCCACAGTCTTACCGGCGGTGTGGCTAAAAATAAAATGTATACGGTAAGCACATTTTACTGCAGTCTGCAGATTACGGGATGTCTTGTAAGTCAAGTTGACATCTTGGCCTGAAGATAGCACAAGAGGAAGGTTGAGGGTACAATATGTCGAAAATGGCAAGAGTTATCCTCCGAGGGGCTGAAATGTGTGCGGTATATAACAAGGAAGCTGGCACACTGATGTGTTTGTGATGTGTCTGTCAGTACAAATGGAAATAATGGCCTGACGTAGGCGCTGGGCTAGATGGAGCACTAAGGGCGCACTCACACTGTCCTTCCGCACCGGGCCAAAACAGGTTTTTCGGGTCAAGCCTAGTGCATTTGACCAGTGTGAGTGCAACCGCTCCGCGCATAACTGCGGCCAGCTGGCCGACCATGGCCCGTCTGAGAGAGGTGGGCTTTTGTAGAGCGCGTTTGCACATGTACGAGCACGAGCGTGCGCACGTGTACGAGCACGAGGCCTACGGCGGTTCTGACGTAATTTATGTGCACCTGTTGGGACATAGAAAATAGAAGGACGGGCCATACACGGACATTTAACAACAACAACAATGGCGGTGAAAGGTTCACGTTGGTGTGATGCGGAGGTGGAGTGTTTACTGCAGATTTGGTCGATGAAAAGATTCAAAAACAGTCGACAAGACGCACAAAAACTCAGAGGTCTACGGAAAGATTTGTAAACAAAGCCACGCATCGCAATGACGTCAATCAATGCGTGTGATGTGTTACGGCGTGATGACGTATAGACAGCAAGAAGCATTTGCGCGAGGCCCAGGTAGTGTGAGGACAAACGGGCCTCGGCAGCGGGGGGAGAGGGAGGGGGGGACAAGTACCCTAAAGCCTGGGGCGCGGTGCGTTAGGACAGTATGAGTGCGCCCTGTCCAGGGATGGCAAAAGTTATTAAGAATTAAAATATGAATAGAGATTTAATGACAATTTGGCAAGCGCTGTAGTTGTTAAGATATCTTGCTCTGGTCCGAAGTGTTCAACAGACTAAAGACTAATGGATAGACCGACATCAAAGCTCTGAGCAGGGCAGTAAAAATAGGGTGGCATTTGAAGCACTGCCTGTTGCAGCGTTTGGCCGTGTTTGACTGAACACTGGCCAGCTGAATCTATGGACAGCGCCTTCTGAACAGTTTGTGAGTGGGAAGATCTTAAAAGTAGGGCAATGGAATAAAGATAGAGCATGATGCTCTTTGTGTTTATTCAAGGGAATGAATTTGAAGGCACTCAAATCTCTTAAAGATGACAAAATAATTTTCCTGAAGGTTAGTGGGACACCTGTCCAACCAAATAACAACATCAAAATGGTCTTGGGACTGAAAACTGCATGATTTCAAATGTGCTTACGCTGTTCCTGTGCAACTGGCAGATAAAGTTGAGAAACCTTTAGGATTTAACATGTTTGACATTGAGCTCTCATTGTCAAAATAAACTATGCAAAAGGCTGTTGAATAGCTACAAATTTACAAAAAAAACTACTTTAAACCGTTAAATAAAAGAGTACTTTGCAATATAAAAAGCAGCTAAAGTTGGATTCACATGATGCCTCATTATCAGAAGCTCTGGTGACAAGATGGCCAAACGAATCCCATAGCTCTGAATGCATCAGTGCGGAGCCACGCTCTTACTGTTCCCCAATCAAGATCAGTTAGTACATTTCCACATAAGGACCAAAAGAACGATGAGTGTGATGAGATGGATGATTTGTTTAAAGTTACAGCCCCAGTCACTTTGTGATTCATGGGGGTAGAAGAGGAATATTATTTGTATGAAGCGAGAATGACACATTTGGACTGAAGTATTGTGGCTACTAAAGGTTGTTAGTTATGTTTGATGATGTGTGAAGACTCAGCTGGTGTTCTGTAGCAGAAGAGCTGCCTATTCCTAAAAGAGAGAGCATAAAAGCATCTTACCGCACAGCTGTCTCTCAAGACATCAAACTTGCGTTGTATCTCGTCTCTGTGTGCCTAGCAAGTATGACAAGAGAGACAGAAGGACAGGTTTCAATGCCTGAATTATACAACTTCATAGAAGACATCACCTTCAGTACACCTCTACGTTCTCTCCCTCTCTCTCTCTCTCTCTCTCTCTCTCTCTCTCTCTCACTCTGAGCACAGTGATCTCCTCCTCAGCCTCTGCAGTGGTCTCCTCCAGCTCAGTCTTGGCATGCTGTAGTTGGCTCTCCAGAGCATGGCGAGCTGCCTGCAGATTGCTGATCTGGGATTCACGCTCCTGCAGTGACAGGGTCAAATCTGTAACCTGACGCTTAATCTCCAGCTTCTGTTCCTCGTGCTCCAGCCCAATCTATAAAGGGAGACAGGAAAGGGACATCAAGGTTGAGGTTAGTGATTCACCCCTAGGTGCAGATACTGACTATTGACCTCGACTCTGCCTCAATTCATTGTGCTGCTCTTTACTGTTACATCTGAATCAAAAATAGTATTTTTCTTCTGCCCAGTAAAATAACCATAAGACATCTGCACTGAGAAGACAAGGTTGTTGATTAATACCATGACTCAATGATCCAGGTGCTGACATTTCTAGCCTAGAAAACTCACTTTAAGGAGGAGATTGTCCTCTTCAAGATCACTGCACTGATCACAAACCACCACTAGATCCCAGCATTATGTCAGATGTCACATTTATATGTCAACCTAGTGGCTAGAGCCTATATTTAATCAATGATTATGATAAATGAATGATCAGGAACAATTGTATGAGCCTGTGAATGTTCTCATGTGTCCAGGTCGTCGTTATCCCCAAAGCAATTTCAGTCAAAAGCAACTGGACTTGGTTATTTGTCTAGGAAGATGTTTCACCTCTCATCCAAGAGGCTTCATCAGTTCATGTACGCATTTGACCAGACTGGGACTGGTCCAACTAACTGGTGTGGAGATCCAGGTATTTACTAAACCGTAGGTGGTTTCTGTAATCTGCATTTTTCCGAGCCAACCTTTCATGTTCCCCCACTATTTTAAGGGTTGCCGACCCAAACTGGTATGCAATGAGCCTGTGAATGTTCTCATTTGTCCAGGACGTCGTAATCCTCAAAGCAACTCCAGGCAAAAGCAACTGGACTTGGTTATTTTAGTTATTATGGACCAGTCCTTGTCCAGTCCCAGCCTGGTCCTGGTCCTGGTCCAGTCTGGTCAGATGTGTACATGAACTGATGAAGCCTCTTGGATGAGAGGTGAAACGTCTTCCTAGACAAATAACCAAGTCCAGTTGCTTTTGACTGAAAGTGCTTTGGGGATCAGTTGTATGCTGCACCTGCTTCCACATGGGCTCATGTTGCACTATAGTTATTTCTGCAACATAACTTCAGGAAAGCAATTAAACACAAGTGTTCGAACTATTTGGAGCCAGATGAAAGGGGACTAGCGCTCAATGTTATCTATACAACTTTCTTTTTTTTAAGATTATTTTTTTGGCCGTTTTTAAACCTTTATTACAAAGGACAGACAGGAAGTGACGTGAGAGAGAGGGGGAGACATGCAGCAAAGGCTGGTGGCTCAGTGGTCCCATGTAAAGAGGGTGCAGGTCCTTGACGCATCTATACAACTTTTAAAAGTTAATGCTTGGACATACACTGATTCTTTGTGTAGCTTTTCCATATTGGTCAGTAAAAATGACAAAATAAGAAGTGACAGGATGGGACAGCAGGACAATAAGAAATCATTTAGGAAAATGCAAAGAGTCTCTCTCTATCAACACGTGAATCTAGCTTTCTGCTCCATCTCCCCGTGATATCTCCTCACCTCTCGGAGCCTGGTTTCCTGCTCCAGCACTCGACTCTTATTGCTCTGCTCCTGCTGACTAATTTTCTCCAGATGCTCCTCCAGTTTGGCGTTCTGGGCCTCCAACTTCCCAGCCTGAGACTCCAAGTAGAACTTCTGCTGGCGGAGCTCTGAGATCATCTCTTCCTGGGCTTTCCTGTCAAGACCACACATACTTGTGTGCAAAAAGTTCAATGGGAGGCAATAAAACTTGATATTGTGCCATTATGTATACAATATATACACTTCAGTGACAGAAAACAAGGTACTTTGCAGTTAATGTTAAGCAAAAGCCACATCCTCTTTAACCAATATCTTGCCTTCATCTTATATAATGCCATTATCCCTGAATTGAATATTTAGCTGCGATCATCAGCAAAAGAATACAGCGTTTACTTATAGATAACTAGAGGAATATGGATGTTTTTCTAATGCTTTTAAAAAAAGAAAGAGTACGTTTTATGTATCCGTACTTACATGTTTTTCTGGGTGTAGATGCTGCTGTTGGCTGCCAGCTTGTTGGCCTCAGACAGCTCAGCAATTCTCTGCTCCAGGCTGTTCATCTTAGAGTCCATAGCATTTATGGTCTGCACAGAAATGGACAGTACAGCTTGTGTTTTAATTAAACATTCAGTCAGATCTTTACATTACAGATTATTTTGTGCTCATCATTACTGCAATTTCCCAGCTTGGGATCAATAAAGTATTTCTATTCTATTCCAAACAACAAAAATCTATGTCAGTGTGATGAATGTTATAATAGGCCTCAGTTAGTGTCGCTGCCAAGCTGGTCAGCTCTTACCGCCTTCTGTTCACTGATGATGCTGCACTTCTCCCGCACCTCCTCCTCATATTTGCTCTGACTGGACTCCAGCATCTCCTTGTCAGCCATGTCCGCCTTCATCTGGGCCTCCAACACCTGCTCAATGCCGGGCAGCCCACAGAACCATAACCAGGATATCACTTAACAGGACAGAGAACGGTGTGAAGATGACATACTGTAGATCTCCCAAGCATAGAGTTCCCCACAACTCAACCAAGCTGAAGTGTGACCTCCAACCACAGCACAAGGCACTTCCCTTGAGAACAGGACGTCAGGATACAAGTGGATATGTGTAAGTATGTGTGTGTTTGTAAATGTTACCTTTATTTTGTCTTCATAGAGCTTCTCCTTCTGCTTCAGATGAGACTCCAACCGCTGGGCTGTGCCTTGGGTCTCTCGCAAATTCTCCTCCAGCGCCTACACAGACATACAAATATGTTACGCACACAAAAGCTAAAAGTAGACTAACTGTGCTTCTTTATTTTAAGAGTAACGCACAAACCATTTGATCACAAGAAGCAGCTCACACATTTATGAAAAGAGTGGGATCAGAAGGACTCCTAAATCACAAACTCCTAATCACAATCACGGATGGTTCCTGCTGGTAATGTGCGTCATGATTCATTCATTCATCTTCAACCGCTTATCCCGGGGTCGGGGTCGCGGGGGTGCTGGAGCCGATCCCAGCTGACATCGGGCGTGAGGCGGGGTACACCCTGGACAGGACGCCAGTCTATCACAGGGCACATAGAGACGTACAGAGACAGACAACCATTCACACCTACGGGCAATTTTAGAGTCATCAATTAACCTAACACATGCATGTCTTTGGACTGTGGGAGGAAACCGGAGTACCCGGAGAAAACCCACGCAGACACGGGGAGAACATGCAAACTCCGCACAGAAAGGCCGAGGTCGGGATGCGAACCTGTAACCTTCTTGCTGTGAGGCGACAGTGCTAACCACTACACCACCGTGCGTCATGATGTTTTAGAATAATGCGGTTATAAAAAGCTTTAATTTAGCCACTGCACAGACATTTTGAGTGTGTTGGAGCCAGTATGAGATTCAATCACCCGTTCAGATCCCCCAACAATTCCAACTGACATAACTTTTCCAGGATGTCTAGTTATTCTATGATTACTGTCATGCAACTCCACCCAAATGCACAAATTTATTTGACTGGACGTCTATAAACTAATCACAGTGTTCCACATCATCTAAAGTGGACTGCAGCTCCAAGAACCCCACCTTGTTTTTGTCAGCGAGCATGGCTAACCGTGAGGCAAGGTACATTTGAATCCAATAATAATATTGTATATTAATTACATAATTTGTGTTATGTTGTTCGAATCCCGGCTGGGGCCCTTCTGTGTGGAGTTTGCATGTTGTCCCCGTGTCTGCGTGGGTTTTCTCCGGGTTCTCCGGTTTCCTCCCACAGTCCAAAGACGTGCAGGTGTTCGGTTCATTGATGACTCTAAATCACCCGTAGGTGTGAATGGTTGTATGTCTCTGTTCGTCTCTATGTGTCCTGTGATAGACTGGCGTCCTGTCCAGGGTGGACCCCGCCTCAAATCCCGGCTGGGGCCCTTCTGTGTGGAGTTTGCATGTTGTCCCCGTGTCTGCGTGGGTTTTCTCCGGGTTCTCCGGTTTCCTCCCACAGTCCAAAGACGTGCAGGTGTTCGGTTCATTGATGACTCTAAATCACCCGTAGGTGTGAATGGTTGTCTGTCTCTGTTCGTCTCTATGTGTCCTGTGATAGACTGGCGTCCTGTCCAGGGTGGACCCCACCTCACGCCTGATGTCAGCTGGGATCAGCTCCAGCCCCCCCCCCCCCACGACGTCGATAGGGACAAGCAGATGAAGATGAGTGATGTTATAGTACTTAATGTCAAAATATCACTTACATCTCTCTAGCTTTACTCAGGATGTTGTTGAAGAAAAGGGAAATGGGGAAATACTGTTCTGACTTGACTTTCACATGATACACCCCTGGACTGACCTTTTGTTTTATTATCAATCATTTTGTTAAAGTTATATAAAATATATCTGCAATGTGTTTTAGAGCATCCTTTTATTCAATGAGAGTTTACTATTCATGAAAAATAAGGTCTCTTAAGACTATTTAGTGTCATTTTTACTCTCATGTTCAGATTCTCGTCCATTGGAACGGAAATAGATGAATACATTAATAAATAATAAAGCATCTTAGTTTACAATTCTTCTGATTTATTAGCACATTTAGTGTAGAAATCCACCTTTACAATATATGTTTGATGCCAGCGTTCAATGTGTTTGAGCAGGCAGTGTTAACCGGGCGGTGTACATTTTTATTTAATGTATAAAATCAGAGATAACTCGTATTCAGAAACTGCATTCATGACTTTTGAGTATCCAACTGCTTAGACCGACCTCTCGAGCTCTTTCTTGACCTTTATCAGTGATTATAAAGGGAAAAGCACAAGTGGAACATAAACACAGTACTCACGCTGTGTTCCTAAATTGAACAGAGCAATTATTATTAACTATGCACTTTTCCACTTTACACCCACACAGTTGTTTTTCACTTATTTTTGCTGATCAAGTTGGAGCTCCGCATACGTAAGCAGAGGTTTAAGTGACGTCACCAAACTATATATATATATATATATATAGGATTAATCACATAATTTGTACCACTCTTACAGATGAAAACAATGTACAGGAGACACAGTCCATCCCACACCAATCAGGCAAACTGATTGAAAGCACATGTGTGGCTGTACATTTTAACCTCATTTATTGTAAAGGCTAACTTTGTGCCCTGTAAATTCCCATATATATATGTATACACACACACACACACACACAAACGCACATATATATATATATATATATATATATATATAAATCAGTGTGTGTGTGTGTGTGTGTGTTGACAGCGGTTGGTCTGCCAGCAGAAGTGGTCACTATCGATTATGCTGCGTTCACTTGTAATCCGAAATCGTGAACTTCAAACTTCTGAGTCAGGCTTGTAGCAAGGACAGAAGTGTAAAAGGAACGTGTGTGTGTGTGTGTGTGGCTGTGTGTGTGTGTCTGTGTGTGTGTGTGTGTGTGTGTGTGTGTGTGTGTGTACTTGTTCACATCCGGATCATCCATAAAGACAGAAAGTGATAAAACAAGAGTATTTTCAGAATTATTATATAAAATATCACTTCCTCTGCAAAGCTGACAATGAGCTATGTTTATCTCACACCTCCTCTGATTATTTTAGCTCCACACGAGTGGTGAAAGGTGAGTTACCAGAATCTTATCCGCCATCTGCTGAATCTGCTGGGCCTTGCTCTGGATCTCATCCTTCAGCTTCGTCTCCCGGCGCTCGACAATCTCCAGCCTTTTCACCTGGTTCTCCAGAGTCTTTCTACCGTCCTGCACACAGCGACCACAATTAATGCACAGACACACAAAAGCCTCAACTGACTCATAGATTATATCTTCATTTAGTTTTTAAGAGTTCAACCTCAGGTCACAGGATCCACTTTCTAAGATAGTGCTTTTTTGACATCACAGCACATTTTGTAGAAATGCTAAATACACTGAAGATTTCCACTTCAAGGAAGAGTTGATGATGTACTGATGCAGCCACATCCATTGGGCTCGTTAGTGCTGCACCTCTCCAAGGTTTATATCTCATTATTCCAAGTTCCTCACAATGGTTCAAAAGAGCTCTCATGTGTGAAGGTTTGAAAGGTCTTCAGAGCTGTTTAAATTTGACCGCGTCTATTCTCTTTCTGCCCAAATTAACCTATGCTAATTACATCATTTACATATCTAGTGCTGGATGCAAAGTGCTGTCTACAAGTAACAGACCGCGTCAAAAATTAAGTATACTGTATGTAACTACAGACTCTGTCTAAATGAATATATGATATACTGTTCGGTTCGGTATACTGTTCGGTTCATATCGGGGCACGGTGTTTTGGTTCAGTTCGGGTTTTTTTTCTATTTCTTTTAGATTCTTAAAATACCATGTATCAGATCTGTAGCCTAATAATTAAAACAAAAATGTAATCAGATATTCTCAAGGACATGTCATGCAATCATGCAAAAACTGAAATAATAAGGCAGCTAGCTCAGGGATCAATGTAACAATCTTAAATGAAAGTGAAGTGAGATTTTGAAACAGTAGGAGACACATTAATACATTTACGCATTTATATATTTAGTTGGCAAAAAGGTAAACAATTGTTTGCTTTCTAGGTAAGAAAATAAACACTTTTACATTGTCAAATCTTAGAAAAAATGAAGAGAATAGGTTTTCTTTCATTAAAATATGCACAAACATGAGCAAGTCTCCCAGCGTGCCGGGACTTGACGCGCTGAGACGTAGCGCTGAGACGTAGCGCAGAGACATAGCGCAGAGACATAGCGCAGAGACGTAGCGCTGAGACGTAGCGCTGAGACGTAGCGCAGAGACGTAGCGCTGAGACGTAGCGCTGAGACGTAGCGCTGAGACGTAGCGCTGAGACGTAGCGCAGAGACGTAGCGCAGAGACGTAGCGCAGAGACGTAGCGCTGAGACGTAGCGCTGAGACGTAGCGCAGAGACGTAGCGCAGAGACGTAGCGCAGAGACGTAGCGCAGAGACGTAGCGCAGAGACGTAGCGCTGAGACGTAGCGCAGAGACGTAGCGCAGAGACGTAGCGCTGAGATGTAGCGCTGAGACGTAGCGCAGAGACGTAGCGCAGAGACGTAGCGCAGAGACGTAGCGCTGAGACGTAGCGCTGAGACGTAGCGCTGAGACGTAGCGCAGAGACGTAGCGCAGAGACGTAGCGCTGAGACGTAGCGCTGAGACGTAGCGCTGAGATACGAGAGAGGACAGCGGTCATGAAGGCTTACGCTACGTTGCACCTCATAAACTGAACGGGACACACGTGTACCGAACCGTTACTTGCGTACCGACCGGGACGGATTTTTTCGGTATACCGTTCCACCCCTACTGTATACATACAAATCTTTATAGCAGCTGATGGATCGTGTGTCATTGTACAGTTTTACATTTGGCTTCTAAAAGGAAGTGTTGCTGGGACAATGTTGAAGACGATGGAAGACGATGCCTTATGCTTTGTGCACTCTTGCAGCAAAGAAATGTTTAAGGTTGGGACATCCCTCGTTTGTTCCTATGTAGTGTTTTCCCAAGGTTTACAGCGTTGTTGGGGGGGGTTTAGTTCATTTATTTCTCTGAGAGTGTCATTAATTTGTGAAAAAGTGGATTAAATATGCTGAAGAGTCTCTTCTACTTAATGAAACTTAATTAGAAAAGTTTGTATCACTGCAGAAGAAAGGTTTTTTTTTTTAGTTATTTCCTTTCTCTGTCTTTTCTTCTGTTGTCTGACATGAACGTTGCCTCTCAAACATCAGTGGCTTGTTGGTTTGTGGTTTGCACACGGCACTGAAGTCTGCTACGCTGCCCTTATATGGGTTTATGGGGTTTTTCCGAAGCGCCCGACACGTGCATCCAATTTAAGATCAAATGGAATTCATCAACACACTCAGGAAGAACAGATTAGCTGTCAGCGCACGTTTCATGAATCACACACTTTTATTTTCCTCCTATTTCTTTGTGCAAGTACAAATATAAGACAACATGCACATGTTTGAGCCCCAATGTTGAGATGCTTGAAACATCATATTAGGATTTTGTTTAGAGGAAACTTAAATTATAGTCTAAAATGTAAGAATATATAGGATTACTTTTTATTATTTATTATTTTTTCTGATGCAAGAGGACGAATAAGAGTGGTAAACTTTATGACACCAGTAACAATAACTGCATCTCTGTGGTCAAGATCACAGCTTGTCTGCACAATGACTACAGTAGGACTTTGCGTAGTCTGTCTGGTGTGATATGGGTGTAAGCCTGAGACTATGATTGTTTGTACACAGCACATCAATGTCTTTTTATTTTATTAGAAATCTGCGTGGGACACTCTGGGCCAGCGAGGTAGCTTCACAACCCAGGAAAAAAATCACACAAACACAAGTGGATTCTCTTTTCAGAAGATGATTAACTGTGTCAAACACTCCATCGGACATGCTATCATGCCATCACAGCACAAGTGTTTCTCAGAAGGTGCAAGAACAACATGTTTACAAGAGAACATATGGGCTCTTTGTGCTTAGCGGAGACCCCAGCCAGATTTATTTATGCAACACTTAAAACAAAAAGGCCCGGGATGTCGCAAAAGAGTGACAAGATACACTGAATAACCAGAATTTATATACGCTCGGCTTTGTGGTGTGTGAGGTGTGTGTGTGTGTGAGTACCTCAGTCTCACGAAGGCGTCTACGGAGGCTGTCACTGGAGTCTTCCTTGTTCTGAAGCCTCTCCAGTTCTCGCTCCATGCGCTCTTTGGCCGCTTTCATACTCTGAAGGAGCTCTGTACCCTCAGCGCTGGCCTTTAATGACTAGGTGGTACAAGGAGAATATAACTGTGTTTATATGTTATTTACACTCAAATGTAACAGAAAGTCCATATTAACCTGGTCTAATTGACAAAATCTCACATGCAGTCTCTGATGCAACGTGCCAATGTAGAATGATTAATAACAACTCATAGAATAGAGTGAAAAATCAACATGTACCAGTATGTTAATTCTATAATAACAAATCAAATACATGAAATGAAGTTACATACGCAGCCCTATGTAAAACATACACTCCAAGCAACACTGCTGACACTAAGTTACAATGCACTGAATATTGATATAAAGTTTATGTGTATAAAGAATAATGTTACACCCTTTCCTGCAGTGGCTACTAGCTAACAAACTCATGTATGTTCTCATCTCATCTCATCTCATCTCATCTCATCTTCAGCCTCTTATCCGGGGTCTGGTCGCAGGGGCAGCAGCTTTAGCAGGGGACCCCAAACTTCCCTTTCCCGGGCCACATTAACCAGCTCTAACTGGGGGATCCCGAGGCGTTCCCAGGCCAGTGTGGAGATCTAATCTCTCCACCTGGTCCTGGGTCTTCCCTGAGGCCTCCTCCCAGCTGGACGTGCCTGGAACACCTCCCTAGGGAGGCGCCCAGGGTTCATCCTTACCAGATGATCCTGAACCACCTCAACTGGCTCCTTTCAACACAAAGGAGCAGCGGCTCTACTCCGAGTTCCTCACGGATGCTGAACTTCTCCCCCTCTCTCTAAGGGAGACTCCAGACCCCCTCCTGAGGAAACACATTTGGCCGCTTGTACTCGCGACCTCGTTTTTTCGGCCCAGCTTTCATGACCACAGGTGAGGGTAGGAACCAAGATTGACCGGTAGATCCAGAGCTTTGCCTTCCTCAGCTCTCTTTTCGTCACAACGGTGCGGTAGAGCGACTGCAGCTCCGCCCCTGCTGCTCCGATTCTCCGGCCAAACTCACGCTCCATCGTCCCCTCACACGTGAACATGATCCTGAGGTACTTGAACTCCTTCACTTGGGGTAAGGACTCATTCCCTATGTTGCTTATATGAAATCTTTAAACAAACTCCGCTGGGCTATTTTAATCCTGCTGCTTATTTCATGAAGCGCTTTGCATCGAGTCTGAAGTAGACCTTGAATGTCAGCACCGCAACCTCATGAGCTCTTGGCATAAAGGATGGTACTTAAAAATATTCATTTCTAGGAAAAGACAATTAGGATGAAATTATCTTTACTAATGAGGCGCAACTGTTTAAATGCTGATAATTAAGCAGTTTAAAAAAGACAGTTTAACAGTTCCCGGGCCATAGACCAAAACTGACTGTAGACCTCAATTTAAGAGAGACGGAGAGAGAAAGAATGAGGTCAGGGAGCGTGGAGAAGGAGTTTATACACTCATCTGAAAGGGTAAAATGCTGTTACATCTCTTGCTCGTATAAATTATTCATTAATCTTCCCAGCAGAAATATTGTACCTTGGAAAGCTTCTCTTGAAGATCCTGGATCTTTGCCTGCTGCTCAGCACTGTTCTGAAAAAGAAAAGTACAGTGGTTGTGATATGTAAAGGTAATAAGATGTAAAAGCTTATCATCCTTTGTTAAAGCCACTTGAACTTGTCGGTGTCCTTATCTCGACCTATTTTCCCATCTTCATCAATCACAGAATCTAATGACAATTAAATTAACTTCATTTTCTACCTTCTCCAACTTGCCGATCAGCTCCTCTGCATCTGCTTTGCCTTGCTCTTTGACCTGTGAAAATAAAGGACACTGAGATCCCTCCTAGTGCTGATCCCGGCAATTCAACGGTATAGAGGAAACTTTACTACAAGTGAGATAAATAAGATGCTATCGTATCGTTAAATTGAGTTACACTGTGATAAACCGTAACTCTTTGAGCCCCCTTCACACCGAGATTCTGCAACAGCGCTGCAGTGAACGTACGCCACAACGCTGGCTTTTTGTTCATTTAGGCGTTAATGCTTTCACACAGAGCGGCGTCATTTTGGCGTCTAAAGTATGTCAGCCGCCCTCGAAACCGACCCGCACACAAGCTGTCAACTTTATACATTACAGTAACTGTCAGTAGAGAGAAGGGCAGAGATTGAAAGCAGCGCTCCAGCACCGTGTGTGTGTGTGTGTGTGTGTGTGTGTGTGTGTGTGTGTGTGTGTGTGTGTATGTGTGTGTGTGTGTCAGACAGGGTAGAGAGAAGATGGACTATTGCACACAATGTTTCTGTAAGTTAACAACTCTGGACACTGCTTTGCCACTTTTTAAACCTGCCTATGGGTCCAGTGTGCATCACTACTGTGTGTCGTTCCGCTCTGCACCGTTGCGGTCTGTGACTACCTCTGCTGCCGACTGATCCGATACGCCGTTTCGTCTCTGTAACTTTCACACAGCTTAATAAAAGGGAATCGGCCCTGCAAAGAAACAGGCAGTGTGAAAAGGGCTTATGTAACTTTCAGAGTCAGTGTAGACCTTCTGCATCCTGTGCTGGTAGTCGGCAGCCTTCCTCTTCAGGTCCTCGCCGGTCTGCCGAGACTCTTTCAGCTCAGACTCATACAGGTCGCTACGGCGACGGGCAGCAGACAGGTCCTCCTCCAGTTGTCTTATGGAAACTCGCATCTCCTCCAGCTGGGCATGATATTCCTGCACAAAGAACACAGCAGAGGAGAGGAGAGGAGTCAGGACAATGAGTACATTCTACTAAGCAGAGCCCATAGCCCTTCTATAAAGACCCTGTAATGGTACAGTCTTTTAAAATGGTGGCTACATGTTACCACTCATTCAGTTAACATCCATTAAAAGCGCCCCTCTACGAAAGCAGCAAACAAAGAACAGTGATTGCTGTAAGTCTTAAGTGGAAAAGAGCTTTCCATCCGCTTTAATGTTGTTTGACCTGAACGGGTTTGAAGAAAATGTCCTTGTTAGAAGCTTTTGCATCATTAATAAGAACAAACTCATTCATAAGAGATGCTTTTAGACGTGCTGCTGGTGCAGAAGCACATTCAAACTTAGCAGGATGACAACGGTTCGATGTAGGGAAGCAGCGATTGGGAAATTCTGAGCAGATCCTGATGTTCAAAAACAACAACTTGGCTGATGCCAAAGCTTTTCTGCTGTTGTTTATTTTGTTTTCGTTGTTATTTATTCCCCCATTTTGTGCCGGGCAAATCTCTAAAGTCAGTCTTTAAAGGAGCTCAAATTCAGTCACGCCAACAACCTTTAACATTAACCTTCTTTCACATTAAAAAGATAATACAAATAAAAAAATAACTGCTTTAAATAAAAGCCTTTTACACCTTTTAATACTACATTTACTGATGCAACATAGCAGATTAACATTGGCCACAGACAAAGGATTGTGGAGAGAAACATTTGACCAGCCAGAGTCACTTCATGCACATGTCCATTCAAAGGTCATTAGTTACAGCCTAACAGATGTAATTTGAACCTCCTCATCAGTGTACAGGGCACATCGTCCTGTCTGTCAGGCTAATAAAAAGTAGCATCCTTCTGCATCCAGGGACACTGGAGCTCAACCGTCACAGATTAGGACGAGTGAAGTAGACAACATCAGACATGGTGCAAACAGTGCTAAATGTGGAGCGGGTTATATACAGCGTATAACCATGAACCCTGAGTAAAGAGGCTGTCTCCGTAACCAGTGAGCCCATGTCCAGCCCATGTTGGCCGTCCGTGTGTATGTGAAGTGACTTGTGTGGGTCAGGCAAGAAAAAACAGGCTGCACAGTATAAAAGTACCTGTCCGCTGATCCTCCAATGAGCATTTCAGTTGACAGCTCCCATCAACGGAGTGACTGGATCTCCTGGGTGCTACTTTTCATCTAGTCAAGACTTCTCAAGTTGATACAACCTGGAAATGATCTTCCAGTTTCAGTAATTCTTCAGCGAAGCAGTGACTCGCTCAGTGAGGAAATTAAAGACAAGGGAATTCAGCCCTTCAATAATCTAAGAGCTTGTGAAGCACTGAATCATCTTTCATTACAGGGAACCAGCTGTACAATCTGTACTCTGTCCTTGGCTCACGCTGGTTAGCTGTTGCAAACAAACGTTGGATTTAGCCCTAATGGATAAGTTACTGGTACTGAAAACATTTCCAAGAGACCAGAAAAGACACTCAAAACTCTATTTAACTAAATATAATTGAGTGTAAAGTGAGCAGTCACTCTCTCTCTCTCTGCTTACAGACCTTATCTGCAGTATCATCAGCACTAAAACACCCAACACTCATGACTGAAAATCTTATGTAAGTAAAAACTCTGTATATTAGGGGATGACGGTTGCATTTCTGATTATTTCATCTTGTTGTTTCTCTGGTTGCAGAATGGCTGAAATAGAGCGTAATACAAACATTTCGTCTCATTCATTGGGCGGCTGTGGCTTGGTGGCAGAGTGGGTCGCCCTCTGATCGAGAGATTGGTGGTTCGATCCCCATCTCCCCCCGTTCCACATGTCGAAGTGTCCTTGAGCAAGACACTGAACCCCAAATTGCTCCCCGTGCTGCGCATGGGTGTGTAAATGTGGTGTGAATGGTTAGATCAGATTAGATGGTATGTAGATGTCCACTGCCATCAGTGTGAATGTCTGTGTGAATGGGTGAATGTGACAAACACTGTGAAGCGCCTTGAGTAGTCAGATGACTAGAAAGGCGCTATATAAGTACAAGTCCATTCATTCATTCATTCATCTTCAACCGCTTGTCCCTGTCGGGGTCTGGGGCTGGGGCCCTTCCGTGTCTGCGTGGGTTCTCTCCGGCTTCCTCCCACGGTCCAAAGACATGCACGTGTTAGGTTAATTGATGACTCTCAATTGCCATATCATTTTGGACTCTGCATTAATTTAAATGTGAGTGTGAATGGTTGTCTGTCTCTGTTTGTCTCTACGTGCCCTGCGATAGACCAGGGTGTACCCCGCTTCACGCCCGATGTCAGCTGGGATCGGCTCCAGCCCCCCCGTGACCCTGATAGGGACAAGCGCTTGAAGATGATGGACATGCTCACGGAAAGTTTGACACTGAACCAGTAACTTGAGGGGCCGGGCTTAGCAAACTGTCAACTGACTAATGATACCAGTTATGCACCAAGAGTAGCACCAAGGCCATAACAGCAAAGGTGAAGACGGCTGCAAACAAACATGGATGCAGATAATGCAGAATCAGACTTGCAAGTGTTTTAGATGCAGGAAATGTATTTAACACATATGTTAAGTTTTGGTCTCAAACAAAGAAAACTTGACTGGGTATCTTTAACTCTGCATTGAGGTTTTGTCTACAAATAGAAAAAAAACAATCTGACCTGTTCAGTTATGCACACATTTACACAATACACACATAAACTGAGGGCCCATAAAATGCCTTTTGTGTTTAAACAACCAAAACACAAACAGTTCCTCTTTGGTGAAATTGTCTCTTTGCATGTGTTTGCAGGTCTTGATGGCTTTGGCACAGATTTCTTTTCTTTGAAAATGAATCTATCCTAAATCTCTGTTTGTTGATCCAACACTGAAGGATTTCTGCATGAAAATGATAAACACTGCAGTCACATGACAGTGCGTGGGAGACAGATGCTTTTCAAGATGAAATGCTGGATTTAGTCGACTTAAATACACGGCTCAGACGCACCAATGGGAACACAGAGCCAGATACTATGCATGAATCTGAAGATACAGACTCTTTCTTTTAATCATAGTTTATCTATAGAAGATTTACGGTATTTGAGAAGGTTTGTGATTGTTGAGATTCCCCACACAGTTACGAGCTCCACACACAAAGCTTTACTCACACCTTCTGACTTTCCCTATGGGGGTGTGATATGAATATTCCACTGACAGTGTTTCACTTGAACTTGTGCCTCAAGACAGACAAGCTTGACCTTTACTTGCAGAACCCCTGGACAGGAGACATAGTGAGTCAAAAAATCCAGCAGTAGCTTTGGTAGCAATGCACTCCTCAAATATCAAACAAGCAATTTAATAAGTAGTCATGCTTGCTCTGTGGGGCTGTAAGCAAAAGAGTGGATGAAAACCCATACTCCTGCTCTGTTACATGATAATATTCACATTAGCATAGCAGAGATTTGCCACCTAAACACTCTCCTCGCCAGAAATGTCCTCCAGCTCCTCCTGAGGGATCCCCACGGGCCTCCGAATGCTTAAAATAAGAACGATAGTCCAACAGGGTCTGAAACCCCTTTGGCAAGTTGAAACTTTGAGGGTTTTGCTTTCAACCATTTCTGTAACTTTCCTAAACAACCTGACAATCATTTCCATTTCATACAGCAACTGTGTGGAGGTGATGAGGTACGCAGAATTAAACCTCTCTCTTTCCTTTCACTGTGTAACACCGTCAACCACTTTCAGAATCAGAATCAGAAATACTTTAATAATCCCATTTGTTACAAAGCTCCAGATATACAAACAACACATATTATACAGACAACATATATTAGAAAAACTTCAATCAAAACTCAAATTTAAATTTACAGAAATTAATATTTACAGTAGTGAAACATTGGTCATGACCGAAAGAACCAGGTAGCGGGTACAAGTGGCCGAAACAAGTTTTCTCAGGAGGGGGTCTGGAGTCTCCCTTAGAGAGAGGGGGAGAAGTTCAGCATCCGTGAGGAACTCGGAGTAGAGCCGCCCAGGACTAGGTGGAGAGATTATAATCTCTCCACCTGGTCCTGGGTCTTCCCCGAGGCCTCCTCCCAGCTGGACGTGCCTGGAACACCTCCCTAGGGAGGCGCCCAGGGTTCATCCTTACCAGATGATCCTGAACCACCTCAACTGGCTCCTTTCAACACAAAGGAGCAGCGGCTCTACTCCGAGTTCCTCACGGATGCTGAACTTCTCCCCCTCTCTCTAAGGGAGACTCCAGACCCCCTCCTGAGGAAACACATTTCAGACGCTTGTACCCACGACCTGGTTCTTTGGGTCCTGACCCAGCTTTCATGACCACAGGTGAGGGTAGGAACCAAGATTGACTGGTAGATCGAGAGCTTTGCCTTCCGGCTCAGCTCTCTTTTCGTCACAACGAATTTTAAATCAAAATACCTCTTTAATACCATTAAATACTGTGGTGCTGCAGAGATGTCCAGGCCCACACATCCTATTCTAGAGACTTAAGAAAGCACCTTTGTTTGTAACCAATCCCGGCAGAAAATGATCAAATCTCAGTTGCAATATCAGCCAAAATAATTGCAAATCAATTTTTAGGTTTTTTTAAATTGTTCAGCCCCATTTTGAATTGCATGAACTTCTACTACTATAATATTTTTTGGTAGAAATGTCATTTTTGAACAGCAACGCAAGTTTCTCTGAGTTAGGATTACAGTAAAGGATGCGGGTAAAACCATTTTCAACCTTGAAGCAGTAAGTGTATGCACAGTGCATGCCATTAAAGGCAGATTTTCAAGACCTCCTCACCAGGGGGAAAATTAGTAAGATAAGAGATAATAAAAAAAGCTCTAATCAGGACAGGGTGCATTCATCTAACACGGACCACTCGTTTTAAGGTGTGTATATCAAGTGATGTTATGCTTCTCAAACAGTGTGAGCTAGGGCCCCGGCACCTCATCACGACAGCCTGCCCACTGCATCAGTACTCTCTTCACTCCTAGGTATATGGCTCCCATCACCATAGCAACCATTGCACAATGTATTCAGTGCTTTGTAACCAGCACGAGTGTAGGCTGAGAAAAAACAGGTTGCTTTTTCTATAAGCTATCTCAAAATGATGGCGCATAATGCCAAGAAGACGATTTTACTTAACTGTCAATTTTGTAACAGCTTCATTCTCACAGCTGGCAACACTCAGTCATGTGCTGCTGCCACACACACACACACACACACACACACACACACACACTCATACATGCCACACACTCATCACACTTGATTTCAGTAATTAAGGGCTGCGTGTACAGTAAAGCTCCCCTGTCTTTTCTCCCGATTCCAGAGATTCCCACTGAGTCGACCCAGCAGGTTCTTGATACAGTCTTTATACTTTACTCAGAGGACTACAGATTGTATAATTAACTTAGTCTACTGCATTGGTTTTTCTTTCAAAGAAATGTGTAAACTTAAAATGTACTTGGACTGTCGCCTCACAGCGAGAAGGTTCCAGGTTCGCATCCCGGCTGGGGCCCTTCTGTGTGGAGTTTGCATGTTGTCCCCGTGTCTGCGTGGGTTTTCTCCGGGTTCTCCGGTTTCCTCCCACAGTCCAAAGACGTGCAGGTGTTGGGTTCATTGATGACTCTAAATCACCCGTAGGTGTGAATGGTTGTCTGTCTCTGTTCGTCTCTATGTGTCCTGTGATAGACTGGCGTCCTGTCCAGGGTGGACCCCGCCTCACGCCCAATGTCAGATGGGATCGGCTCCAGCTCCAAGATGAATGAATGAATGATAAAATGTACTTAAAGTGTATTTATTCACGTATTATGAAGTGAATTTCCATATTCCCTGATATACAATGAAACACTGTAGATGAAATGCATCGTTATATAAAAAGGTTGACAACCATCACATAATAATCAACATAAGTAGAGTTATGTGAAGTGAGGCATGCTGTAGGTGTTTAATGTTATACTGACTGCACTCCTAAAGCGTGTCAACATCATGTGCCTGTCTAATTAACACTCGCAACCCACACATTCAGCCTCGGTGACTTGACCTGCTCCGCCTGACTGTCATTATGAAATACTCTGAACCTGCTTCATTTCTAAAAAATACATCTTTTGACATGTCTTCTTTATGCGCAACATACGGTGTATTAAACCCAAGTATATATTTCAACACACCAACATAGAGCTAGCTAATATGAATCATGAAATCTTAACATTTTTTCCTGGATACTGATTCCACTGACAGATGATAGATTATCATATTGAATTGTTGCCCGGCCCTGCGCTGACATACCGTACCAAGATGACGCTCAAGATGACGTCCTACCTGCTCCTTGATCTCTTGAAGCTTGTTGCTCTGCTCCCGGATGTCATGGAGGAGCTGCAGAGCTTTATCATCCTCCTGTGACACTTCCATACGAGCCTGTTCCAAACTGCGCTTCAGACTCTGAAACCAAGACAGTCATATGTCCAGTCAGTCAGTTTGTTGGATACACTAATACACTCTGAAACAACGACTCAGCAATAAAGTGTTCTAACGTCATAATGAGTGATGATTCCACTTTAGGGCGATCTTTGAGGCTTTCCTGTTGAATTGGATTGCTGCAGTGAGGTGTTTCTAATATTTGTTAATGAACTCGTGCGGCTAAAAACCCATAGCAGTCAAATCCTGTAAACATACAACCGTGCGTGTGTGTCCACCATGGGCTACTCACACTGCATTCTGTGATGTAGGTTGCCAGGTCCTGTTCCAGGATGGTCCTTTGGGTCTCTGAGGCCTTCAACTCAATATCCTTCTGCTGCAGCACCGACTCAAGGTCAGACATCTTCCTCTGGACAAGTGAGATCTCCTGCTCAACCTGGAAACAAGAACATAGCATGGACCTAACTTTTCACAGACAGTGTAGTTCCATTTAATGAATCTCTGGGGCCCATGGATGTGAGTTGTTATTGTTTTTCACAACGTCCCTGACAGTGTAGCTCTGTCAAGGATGACTTTCAACCATCTAGAATATTAAGGAAATATAAGTTACAATGCACTTAATGTTTGTGTGTTTATTTATGTGCATCTGCAAGTGTACAAGACTGCTCTTGTTTGGTGGTACATGTCATTGGGAGTGATTGATGATACAATTAGACGTGCCATTAAAGAATTACAGGGCCCGAGGGGCACCGGGAAACCAGAAAAACAGCAGGGCTGGCAGATACACAGTCCAAGCACTTAGTGTATGATAGCACTAACACACAGTCAGTATGCAGACACATGCTCACAATAACACGGTGCCACAGCATGGGGCTGGAGACTGTAAAAGCAATGGGTCAACACTGTACTGCAATCCGAGCTTCTCTCAAAAAATTAAAAAGGTTTCCCATTTCCAACATGTTTAAAGGGGAGTTATTCTGCTCATTTTCAGGTTTATACTCTAGTATTTTGGGTTCCTACTAGAACATGCGTACATGCTTTATTTGTCTCTTAGTGTCTGTCTGGATATACCTGTATTCACCCTCTGGGCTTTATCAGGAGGGGGTCTTAAAGAGACTAAAAACAGTCTGCTCTGATTGGTCAGTGCTTCTGGGTCCTCTGTATCTACACTCTCTGTGTTTCTGCAACGTCACTGCAGCTGGGGAATGACTGTAACAGCACTGTAGCAGCATTCTCCACCCAAAAAGTATAGTTGTGACATCACAGCTGTACAGAAGTCCTGACAGCTCGTTTAAAGGCACAGTTTCTGAATACAGGCTGTGTGCATTAAAACGATTGAGCGTTTGGATACTTACACAGTATTCATGTGGCTCCTCAACCTGCTTTATAATCAAAAAACACATGGTGTGGTACAAACACATTCCAAATGTGTCCTACTTTATTTTCTGTTGCAGTTATGTGAAAACTCTCTTTTCAGTTCTTCCATCATGTTAAGCACTTACCTTGTACTTTATTTACCGTATTTTCCGCACCTAAAAACCTCCACATGTCTCAAAAGCCGACAGTGCGCCTTATAATCCGGTGCTCCTTATATATGGACCAATATTGAGTCACAACAGGTCTCACAACTACGGTGAGCAGCCGCCGACTCTATTTTCCCCCGTAGAAGAAGTAACGCGCGGTGCATGTTGAGATATACGACTGCGTGAAGCGTGCCGTTTCATTTCCATTTGTGTGTTTGTGTAAAGAGCCCAAAATGGCTCCTGTTAAGAGACACGCTTACGACGCAGAGTTTACACTCAAGGCCATTAGTCACGCAGTAGAACACGGGAATAGAGCAGCAGCCAGAGAGTTGAACATGAACCAATCAATGGTGCCGAAGTGGAGGAAGCAACAAGACGACCTGCGCCAAGTAAAGAAAACTAAACAGAGTTTCCGAGGGAACAGAGCGAGACGGCTGCAGCTGGAGGACAAACTCCAACAGTGGGTTGTTGAACAGAGAGCAGCAAGTAGAAGTGTCCGTACAATCACTGTTCGACTGAAGGAAACAGCGCTAGCACGCCAACTTAGCATCAATGAATTTAGAGGCGGTCCTTAACGTAACCCCAGCCTCGACTGTTGTGTCTGTTCTATGCGCCTTATAGTGCGGTGCGCCGTATAGTGCGGAAAATACGGTAGTTTGTAATTCTTAGCACTCATTTTGTTTGTACTTTTAAGATACTTTTACTTGTGGTTTGTGTTATAAAGAGTTGTAGTCTTCTTTGTTCAATCATGGACAAACAGTGTGAAGAGGAATACTAAGATATATAAACACACACACACTCCCACTCAGCAACAGCGTAGAGGAAAAACTGACAAACAGATGGCTGATGTAGCTCGTTCTGGAAACAAACTCTTACCATGTGAAGAGTAATACCTGTGACATGTGTCCGGCAATTCTGGCTGTTTTGTGTTTTTAATGACGCTTTTCCAACGGAGATAGTGTTTATCAGGAGAGTTGATGGATGTAGTCACTGATCTGTAGGAAAGGAGAGAGTGAGGAGAGAATGGGAGATAGGGAACAGGGAGAGAAACATGATGGCAAACAGTCTTTATGCACAACCTCTCCTGAAAACAGAAGGGCACCTAACTATGATCATACTGTACAGGACTTTTTTCCAGCCTGTCAATTGGAACAACTAACCTTTCATATGTGTTCATGCTAGAGTTTAAGTACCTACAACTGTAAATGTTTAGCTCTTAAAAGGGAACTACACAATTCCTTTAATTGTCCCGCAATGGAGAAATTCAATTTTCACTCTATTTTTTTCATTTTACACACACACAGGCCCGAAATACACACACAGGCAGGACCTATATACATGCAACTAATGGAGAGATGTCAGAGCGAGGGGGCTGCCAGTGACCGGCCCCCCGAGCAGTTGGGGGTTCGGTGCCTTGCTCAACAGCACCTCGGCAGTGCCCAGGAGATGAACTGGCACCTCTCAAGCCACCAGTCCACGCTCCATTCGTGGTCACCTATGGACTGAGCTACCGCCGCCCCTCAACACACATAATCATTGAAGTAATCCATGGATGTTATTCCTTTGGCCTAAGAAAGTTCAATCAATATCAGTGAATGTGAGAAGTAAGTCTCAAAGCTGTGATGTCACCAGGTAAAAAATGTGGAGCTGCTCCATAGACTGTGACTGGAAGACTGAGTTTGTCATAATCTAATCATTCAAACCACATTCAAACCTATGCACAGCAATTTGGGGTTCAGTGTCTTGCCAGAGGACACTTCGACATGCGGACCAGAAGAGGCAGGGATCAAAGCACCCACGACCGGCTCTACCTCTGAGCCGTTCTAGACCATACACATAACACGTATGAATGCAGAAAATAGGCGTAGTTACCCTTTAAACAACGGTCGCGACCCGAGATCACAGCTGTGAGTATTGCAATCAAAACTAGATTCATGTTCACTACTAATAGCTCAATCAAGCAAATGAACCCTTATTAAATACATTTTTAAAGACACATTTTAAGTGACTCTAATACCGAGAAGATTAATACGCAATCAATCAAGCACAGGAGACCGATGACACTGATTTCATGCACAGTAAAAGGATGACACACATCACTGCTGTTCACAGGAGAGACCTACAGACCAAATCTGCACTCATATTCTAGCTTAACGGAGGCTATAAATATCCTGCTCGTGTTCACACAACAGCCTCTTTTTTACCACCGCTGGATATATTTGGCAGCTTTTGTGATCAAGAGGCAGGCGAAGAATGAGCGACAGAGGGAGAATGTCTATAAAAAGCAGAGGCTCACCTCCCACTCCTCCCTACAGTAACACGCTCAACTCAAGCTCAACTAACAGGAGAACTCTAGTGGAACGCGATGTGGTTTCACTGTTGTATAATTGTGAATTATCATATATGCATTGTCTGTTGTTATATATCGCCTGTTTCTATTTTTCGACTGTGCTCTAGTGTTTGTACCGTCTGTGACCAGCAGATGAACAACAGATATTATGAGTCTTTGGAGATGACTCTGCTGCTTGCTAATTCTGCCCAGAAATGTCACTGATGCAATCGTTATGCTTCAAGGGTCATTTGAGGGGTGTGTTGTTCAGTGACACAGCGGGGCCACGCAGAATGTGCCCAAGCTGCATCAGAACGCTGCCTGGTGCTCCACTTTCATTGGCGTAGCGTGATGCAGGAGCCGGTGGCTCGCTTGTATTTTGAAAAAGATTGCTGATGGCATGAACAAAGTGTTAGCTGAGGTAAGCTTTTTCTCTAGCAACCTGTTGATCTTCACCCTGTAAGCACATTACATCAATGGCTGTTATTAGAGCTGGGCGATGTGGCTAAAATCTCCTGTCCCGACGTAGGTCATTTCATGCCTCGATAACGATATTTGTATCACGATGTAGTGTATTTCTTGTTTTATTTAGTACAAAAACAACATAACGAGTAAGGATCAGAAAAGCATTGTCCAAGTTCATTCATCTTCAACCGCTTATCACTGTCGGGGTCGCGGGGGGCTGGAGCCGATCCCAGCTGACCCTGGAGAGGGCACATAGAGACTCACAGAGACAGACAACCATTCACACCTACGGGCAATTTAGAGTCATCAATGAACCGAACATGAGCATGTCTTTGGACTGTGGGAGGAAACCGGAGAACCCGGAGAAAACCCACGCAGACACGGGGAGAACATGCAAACTCCACATAGAAGGACCCCAGCCAGGATGCGAACCTGGAACCTTCTCGCTGTGAGGCGACAGTGCTAACCACTACAGAACCACCACTTTAAAATTTGTGTTTACCACAAATACGCTCATAAGTTTCTTGGAAATAACTCATTCAGCATGAAAAAAGCCTAAAAAATGAAAAACTGACAGGAGAGAGGTCAGCACTCGTGGCCTGATAGTTAGCTTTGATGCCCCAAAGATATTCACAGAAGCCTTATTTCCCCCTGGTTCATGTCAACTGGTGGCTCAGAGCTGCAAACACATTAATGAATCTCATATATCTATCATGTGCTGAGACACTAACAACACGATTTAGCGTTGTATTCTACAACATCCAGCCAGTGGTAGAGTTGGTGTTACAGGGTGCCATCCTAGCACGAGGCACCAGATGGGCCTCAGATCTGGCTGTCTTCCTCTCAGACTTGAGTGCTAGCTGACTGCCCGTTATGAGCTGAGGTAACAGACTGTGCAGCTGGGCCCCTCCTCTGCAATAATTATCTCCCCGAAAGCAGTTACTCATAACTATACGTTTAAACGCTCATTACAACTACAGGAAAGACAGTTTGACAACTGAGCTTGTCTATCTATGTCTCCATATTTGTGTTATTGAAACATGCTGCATACATGTTCCTGTCCAGAAAATGATCCTTCATTTTGGTAGGCAGGCAATATAACTACAGTACCTGCTATAAGAAATGTTCCACACATACTGAGTGTTTAGGAAAGCTCATCAACAACAGAACAGTAACAATCATAGGAACACTGGCTCAGTCAAGGAGCTCTTTTTCGGGGGTTGAATAATGTTCTGGTCTGTGAGTCAGAGTTGTTGAAGAGGAGGAGAGCAGAGAGAGGTTGCATCCCAGTCATGGTGTTGCTCTACATTCAGTCTGCAGGGTGACCATGGGCCAGTGCTACTGTATGGGCCGTAGGCAGCGGTGAATCACGGACCTGTTGCAACACCGTAGTGGCAGATTCTCCTCTGAAAACAAGCTCAGTCCTTCTTCCATCTACCCTCTAGTTTGACCTTTCAGCCCATCCTCTCCACACATGTACAAAGAGACACGTTATGTCTATTGTCACAGCAATAATAAATTTGTAATATCTCAGTAAAGCAATACATGCAGAGTGATTCAGGTTTCAGACATGGTTTTCCAGCTCCTTGGTCTCCTGTTCAACAACACAGGCTTTGAAGATTAGGGAAGGTGAACCTGGGCCAAATTCATAAATACAGCCTCATCCATAGAATCTGTGATCGCTAATACAACAATATATTTGTTGTGCTGCATTATAGGCCTGCAACACATTTGAATACATTTAATTGGCTGTTCTTAAAAGGATTTTTGAGAGTGACTAGAAGACCAAATTGTGTGCAGTTTTGATTTGAAGGTGCTGCAGGTTCTACAGGAGTTATATATACTTGTGACCTGATGGTTAATGCACCAATGCAATCAGATGAATACTTAAACATTGGTCAAAAACAACGAGCTATTAAAGGAAAAATATGCTCTGGCTAAGAAAAGAAACTGGTATTGTAAATTGCACTTGCACTCTGCAGTTCCAGGCAGTTGTAGGAAGATAACACTAAACAGTTAACTGGTAACCCAGTCTACTAACTACAGTCACAGTCAGCCTTAAGTCACTAATTGGCTGATAATATTCCTCAACTCAAACAAATGATGCTGCTGCTGCATGGCAAGGTAGGTAAAATGTGGCACTAAGACCACTTATCATCTGTCTCACTGGGGCCACCAAAGCTACACACCTGCACCTGAACGCTCCGGCGCGGCGGCGCTGGTGCATTAACCACCTGTAGTGGTCGAGTCGACAGAACATCACAATCTATGAAAGTATGCTGAGCACTTGGGACAGCACTTCAAAATCCTGCCCGTCATTACATCACACATCCAAATGACAGAGAGGATCAGTGTGGGCTTCTAAAGGAGGCTTTTGGGAAAGTGACACTTGAGGATATGGAGCGGTAGAGCTCTCTCTCTCTCTCTCTCTCTCTCTCTCTCTCTCTCTCTGTCTGTCTCTCTGTATCTCTCTCTCTCTCTCTCTCTCTCTCTCTCCCTCTCTCTCTTTCTCACCCCAATCCAGTGTATTTTTCTCTGTGCACAGGTATATCTCATTTCCTCTTGCACAAACAGGTAAACAGATAAAGAAAACATCACAGCACAGTCCTCCTGGAATCCAGTTGGTGTACACGATACACCTGTGCATTACTCTATATACTATACACTACCATCATCTATCTTTCCATAAATAATTGCCTCCATCTCTCCCACAATCACTTCATTAATATTCTGTTTTGTTCTGCCTGAAAAGTCCTGTGATCCAGCTGAATAGGAGCCAGAAAGAAGCACCAAGCTTCCTTCACCTCTCCTCCACCCTTGGAAAAAACTGCTGTTACCATAGAGATACTTTTCCTCCGTCCACAGTCTACATCTTGTCATACTTTTTCCAACTGACTTTGTATTTTCAGCCTTCTTTTCTGGACTGAATCTCAACCCCGACCATCACCTCACCACCATAACAACTCTTTAATAGACATTCAGATAAACTTTGTCTCAAAACTTCAGTCTTGCTATAGATTCAACCAATTTGTGAAATAAACAAGCAGCGGTCTCATTATGAGCATAAACAAGCAGTGCAGATTTTGGACGCAACCCCAGAGAATGATAGCCATCTGTATGAGTGAATGCTACAGTAAGCACAGCGATGACGAGAGGATGGGCACAGCAAAGACACAGCATTTCAGTGTCGTGACCAAGAATAGAGCTCACTCCTGATAGATGCGATACAGCTGCTGCATAAGCCCGCTGATACCGATGCTATCTCATCACTTCATAAATCCTCCGCTGTCATGTCAGTCAATCAGCATGCTGACATGGGGAAACGTGCACTGTACAGTAGCAGTCCAGAGCTGTAAAAAACAAAGGCGCCGCTTTCGTTCTTTCCCCAAGTCATCACCCTCACCCCCTTCCTTATCTTTGATAGGACGAGTACTGTGAGTAAACAGTATAGCACTTACTCAGAGACTGCTACAGCTGACAGCTTTTCTACAAAGCTCCTTAGACGCGGCACCTCCTCGTCCAGTAAGCCCGCTCATGTGGGGTCTCCCTTGGAAGCCACCAGCCAGAATGAGAGCTTCGCTGGTTCATCAAATTCAGGGATGTCATCCTCACTGGGGAGAGCGAGATGTGCTGTGGCAGGGCAGAAAGCTGTGAGGCAGCGAGAGCGACTGGAGAATACTGCTTACAGAGAGAGAGAGCAGAGGAGAGAGGGAGGGAGCGCAGGACTACAGAGAAATGACATTGTAGAGTATTCCGCAGCAGATCGGTGATCACATACTGTAGAGAGTGAGAGGAAGCTCCCACCCTCTCTCTCTCTCCTTCACTCTCTCTCTTCTCTGTCACCCGCTCACCCTTACCACCCCCCCAACTCTTTCTCCCTCTCCCCGTACTGCAGCAGCCGTCACTAATCACACTAATGTATGCTGCTTGCCACACTGCGTTAACAGTCAGCTCCCAATAGTTGCAAACTACTGTGCGTTCATGTCAGTTACAACCGACTCCTCAAATTGTGAAGCTCATTAGTGATTAAACACAATGACCCCTACTGAACCTCTCCTAAATGAGCAGAAGCAATGCAATCTAATAACAGGCAGGACAAGGATGTTACTACAGTAAAAGGCTGCGTTCATGGGCAAGAAAACAAGACAGAGGACAATTCAAACAGATGCAGGTCCTGTCTTGAACAAAGAAAATATGTAGATGTCTTCATAAATAGCAATGCATAGTTTCATGTGCTTAAGGGGTCAGTTATCACAAGGTTTTTTCAAATTCAAATTCAAATTCAAAAAAATTTATTTGTCCCCGGGGGGCAATTCAGGGCACACAGAGCAGCAAATAACAACAGTGCAACTATACAAAAACATTTTAACCTATCAACAAGAATAAAGTGTAAAAGAAGAATAAGTGTCAGGATGTAAGTGTGTTAGTACAGGTAGAGTAAGTGTCAGGATGTTAGTGTGTTAGTACAGGTAGAATAAGTGTCAGGATGTTAGTGTGTTAGTACAGGTAGAGTAAGTGTCAGGATGTTAGTGTGTTAGTACAGGTAGAATAAGTGTCAGGATGTTAGTGTGTTAGTACAGGTAGAATAAGTGTCAGGATGTTACTGTGTTAGTACAGGTAGAATAAGTGTCAGGATGTAAGTGTGTTAGTACAGGTTAGAATAAGTGTCAGGATGTTAGTGTGTTAGTACAGGTAGAATAAGTGTGTTAGTGTGTTAGTACAGGTAGAATAAGTGTCAGGATGTTAGTGTGTTAGTACAGGTAGAATAAGTGTCAGGATGTTAGTGTGTTAGTACAGGTAGAATAAGTGTCAGGATGTTAGTGTGTTAGCACAGGTAGAATAAGTGTCAGGATGTTAGTGTGTTAGTACAGGTAGAATAAGTGTCAGGATGTTAGTGTGTTAGTACAGGTAGAATAAGTGTCAGGATGTAAGTGTGTTAGTACAGGTAGAATAAGTGTCAGGATGTTAGTGTGTTAGTACAGGTAGAGTAAGTGTGTTAGTGTGTTAGTACAGGAAGAATAAGTGTCAGGATGTTAGTGTGTTAGTACAGGTATAATAAGTGTGTTAGTGTGTTAGTACAGGTAGAATAAGTGTGTTAGTACAGGTAGAATAAGTGTCAGGATGTTAGTGTGTTAGTACAGGTAGAATAAGTGTGTTAGTGTGTTAGTACAGGTTAGTATATGTGTGTTAGTGTGTTAGTACAGGTAGAATAAGTGTCAGGATGTTAGTGTGTTAGTACAGGTTAGAATAAGTGTCAGGATGTTAGTGTGTTAGTACAGGTAGAATAAGTGTGTTAGTGTGTTAGTACAGGTAGAATAAGTGTCAGGATGTAAGTGTGTTAGTACAGGTAGAGTAAGTGTCAGGATGTTAGTGTGTTAGTACAGGTAGAATAAGTGTCAGGATGTTAGTGTGTTAGTACAGGTTAGAATAAGTGTCAGGATGTTAGTGTGTTAGTACAGGTAGAATAAGTGTCAGGATGTTAGTGTGTTAGTACAGGTAGAATAAGTGTCAGGATGTTAGTGTGTTAGTACAGGTTAGAATAAGTGTCAGGATGTTAGTGTGTTAGTACAGGTAGAATAAGTGTCAGGATGTTAGTGTGTTAGTACAGGTTAGAATAAGTGTCAGGATGTTAGTGTGTTAGTACAGGTAGAATAAGTGTCAGGATGTTAGTGTGTTAGTACAGGTAGAGTAAGTGTCAGGATGTTAGTGTGTTAGTACAGGTAGAATAAGTGTCAGGATGTTAGTGTGTTAGTACAGGTAGAATAAGTGTCAGGATGTTAGTGTGTTAGTACAGGTAGAGTAAGTGTGTTAGTGTGTTAGTACAGGTAGAATAAGTGTCAGGATGTTAGTGTGTTAGTACAGGTTAGAATAAGTGTCAGGATGTTAGTGTGTTAGTACAGGTAGAACAAGTGTGTTAGTGTGTTAGTACAGGTAGAATAAGTGTGTTAGTGTGTTAGTACAGGTAGAATAAGTGTCAGGATGTTAGTGTGTTAGTACAGGTAGAATAAGTGTCAGGATGTTAGTGTGTTAGTACAGGTTAGAATAAGTGTCAGGATGTTAGTGTGTTAGTACAGGTAGAGTAAGTGTCAGGATGTAAGTGTGTTAGTACAGGTAGAATAAGTGTCAGGATGTTAGTGTGTTAGCACAGGTAGAGTAAGTGTCAGGATGTTAGTGTGTTAGTACAGGTAGAGTAAGTGTCAGGATGTTAGTGTGTTAGTACAGGTTAGAATAAGTGTCAGGATGTTAGTGTGTTAGTACAGGTAGAATAAGTGTCAGGATGTTAGTGTGTTAGTACAGGTAGAGTAAGTGTCAGGATGTTAGTGTGTTAGTACAGGTAGAGTAAGTGTCAGGATGTTAGTGTGTTAGTACAGGTTAGAATCCAGTCACAGAGTTAGATACGGAGAACATCGTCGGCGTGAGATGTAGAAAGACATGCGTGTATCAGACGTAAGCAGACATGTGAACGGGCGTATATGATGTAAACATGCAGTAGACTGTTGAAACAGGTATAAACAGAACTGTAGTGCAGAAAAGATATAAGTGATGAGGTCAGACATGATACATGTGTGTAATGAGCAGACGTAAACAGAACTATAGTGCAGTGATAGAGTATAAATATAATATATAACTATGAGCTATGTGCAGATACTACGTGTGCAGATTTTTGCAGAAAAGGCACAATTTCTTAATTTTATAGCAGATTATGATAAAAACTTTCTTAGGCAAAGGCAAGAGTTATAAACCTCTGCCTCTGTCTTCAACTAACAAACGTGTTTTTGGATCAAGCTCAGCAAGACTCAACAGGAGGAACGATGAGAACTGATAAGATTTTATGAATACCACGATGACTTCTGCTTATCCTTTTTCCTTTATTGATTCCTAATCAATTTTTCTGTGTCAGTTCAGCCTAAACAAGTTTTCAGCATCAATGCAACGGGCAATGTAATGCAATGCTTATTATCTGAGTGATGAAATGAGGGAATATATCAGATTTTTCAACAAAAAAATGTGCAAGGCTCGCTTCTGTTGGGCAGATGTTGCTATGATGCCCTGCTTTGGACCGTTTCTTCCTCTCCTCCATGACTCCTTCTTGTTTGCAGCAGTGCAGAATCTAACGATATATCATAATCCTGTTAAGCCAAAATATCACTCAACCCTCCATCCATCACGGCATTTGTGTAGTTGCTTGCAATAAAAGCAAAAGCAAACAATGCATCTATGTTCAACACCTACTGTAAGGCCAACTGAAAGTTTTTTTTCAAGTGAATAAAGGGGTCCACAAAGACCTAACAAAAAACTGAAAGAATAGCCTAAATATTACTCATTAAAATGTACATGAAAGAAATCATCATGGGCCCCTCAACTATGAGAGGAGAAATATAAAAGGCAAGAGTAAAACAACATCATTATTAGCTCTCTCTAAGGGGACACTAAGGGCAGAGCGGGATATAGACTACCCTAGGAGCAGCTGAGTACGAGTGCTGCCTGTTTTCAATAGGTTTTATTTAAATAATGCTTGTCAGATAATCTATCCTACATTCATTGATATTCTACTAAAGGTGCGGTCAGTAATCCTAGAGAAAGCTTGTTATTGGGCTTTAAGGGCGAACTCACACTGTCCGTCTGTACCGTGTCCCGTGCCTTAGGGTACTTGTCCCCCCCTCCAGCCCTGTTTGAACTCACACTACCTGGGCCTCGGAGAATGCTTCTTGCTGCCTATACGTCATCACGCCGTAACACGTCACACGCATTGATGACGTAATCGCGATGCGTGGCTTTGTTTCCAGATCTTTCCGTAGACCTCAGAGTTTTTGTGCGTCTTGTCGACTGTTTTTGAATCTTTTCATCGACCAAATCTGCAGTAAACACTCCACCTCCGCATCACACCAACGTGAACCTTTCGCTGCCATTGTTTTAAATGTCCGCGCATGGTCCCTCCTTCTTTTTTCTATGTCCCAATAGGCCTCATAGGCCTCGTGCTCGTGCTCGTACACGTGCGCACGCTCGTGCTCATACATGTGGAAACGTGCTTTACAAAAGCCCACCTCTCTCAAACGGGCCGTGCTCACACTCACGCGCACTCACACTAGTCAAACGAACTAGACTTTACCTGTGAAACGTGCTTGGGCACGGTACGGATGGACAGTGTGAGTGCACCCAAAGAGTCTGTGCACAGGGTCCCATTACCCCCTTATCCGTCTACACTAACAACACTGTAACAGAATAAACTGAACGTACAGTAACAGAATGTACATATTTACCAATGTAAACATATTGAAGTAATATTGTACCGAGTAAACAGTAATACAGAAAATGTCACAACCTAACAAGGTCCCCAGTGTCTCACCTTAGTTTTCTTGTTTTCATGCTAATGTAAACCAAGTGACACATCACAGTGATACTGACTTGCACTCACACACACACGGTGACACATTACACACACAGTAACAGATGGCAGAACATAACCTGGCACGCAGCACTACATCGGTGCAGCAGACGGGACAAAATACTTAGAAGGTGAATGCACAGTTCTGTACAATCAATAGGTGTTACAGTAATCAGCGGCAGATGGAGAACAAGGGCAGTGCTCACTTATTCTGCTTACTGGTTGTTAATTAGACTTTTATGACCGTAGCACTAACGAAGGCATATGAAAACTCTGGCTTCGTTGTATAACCAAAGAGAGTGATTTTGTAGCTAAGGCCAAGTCGACATCCCCTTGTTTGCTGACATCGATCAGATCACACCTCCACCACCTCACCTCCATCTCAACACATCCTCCCTACTGTCAGGATTAGTCTGAATGTATCTCTTCAGTTGTTTCAGACAAGCAGATCAGTCGCTGTAATCTAAAGAGAAATCTGTGTCTGGACAAACACACATCCAGGAAGAGCCCTCAATTAAAGTTTCCCCGACATGGGCCCAGGGTAAGGTCCTCGCATGCCACAGCAACAGTGTATTCAAAGTGACGCCTATGCAACATAATATCTGTCCAGGAGAGAAGCACAGAAGTCAGAGAGGAGGTTTCTTATCAATCTTTGATCATTTCTATTTAGGACCTGCTTTTATCTTATGCCATTACGTAACGCAGCGTGCTGCTGGCATGTGACTTCTTTCAGCCTGACACCCTTACAGCTAACCTGTTGTGCATCTATAGCAGGGGTGTCAAAGTGATCCAGTAAAGAGTCGCTGTGGCTGCAGGTTTTCATTACAACCAAGCAAGAACACACCTGACTCGACTTACTCAATCACCCGAACTGTCTTCACACAGTTGATTTGTTGGACCAGGTGTGTTTTTGATTGGTTGGAATGAAAACCTGCAGCCACACGTCCCTTTACTGGATCACTTTGACACCCTTGATCTATAGTAAATGTACAGTAATGGTAATACTAGGCTAGGCTATTACAGGCTACCGCTCCTAAGATAAAACTAATCTTCTGTGTGTGTTGTCCTATGCCACCCTAAAGCTTAATTCCTGTGTAAAATCATCGGGTCTTTTTCGACAAATTCGGTCTTAAAATAAGCCATCGAGACAATTTTTTCATGTATGAACGATTAACGGAGAAATCTGGTAGGGTCGCTAACAGCCGGACGTGGCTAACATTGATTAGCTCGGGGCAGCACGGTGAAGGCATTAAAACAACTTTTTTAACCCCTAATACGGCTCAAGATAACACCAAACCTCTGCAGTAGTATAAGAAGAGTCCCTACACATCAACAAAAGCACCAATGGGCTCCGTCCCTTTGTAGTGCATGGTGGTAATGTATCTGAATGGACTTTACTATGAGATGAGCTGGTACAGGCCAGCAGGTAAGTCTTTCAAAACACTCTTTTAATAAACTCCGGGTTCACTAACTACTTTGTTGGTGCTCTGTTTAATGTGTAAGGACTCTTCTCATGCTAGTGCAGAGGTTTGGTGTCATTTTGAGCAGCATTAGTGGCTAAAAAAGACCGTTTTAATGCCTTCAGCTTGCTCCCCCGAGTTAATTAGTGTTAGTTAACAGCAGGTGTTGAAGCAACTCTACAGGATATCTCCGTTATTCGTTCATACGCAAAAAAAAATGCCTCGATGACTTATATGGTGACCGAATTTGCCGAAAAAGACCCTGGGATGATTTCACACCTGAATTAAGCTTTAAGGATACTTAACATTGATCAGTCACAACTGAATAAACTATTAAAAAACGTTTTTATTCGTCTGATTTACTGACATCAGTTTGAAATAGGGTTGCATTTTCTCAGTGATTTGGAGTGAGGCTGAGGCAACATACTGATGTTACCTAGCAACAAGATATTGTATGATATTGTATGTGTCCAAGGCCGATCTGAAGCAAAGATAGGAAGACGTTTTCACTGGGGTTTCACTGTAACTGTAATCAATTACTTCCCAATCACTTCAAATTCTCCTGACAATTCAAATCTTTCTGCAGTGTGCGAGCACAGTATTGTACATTTTAGGATGTTTAAGTGGTTCTGCAATAATGGTAATAATACTAAAGAAATATATAACTGTGTAGCAAGAAACTATCATCAGGGGAAACTTAAATGATCAGACAGAGCAGTACCTTTTCAGCAGGTGCTACAATCCATCCAAGTATAAAGACACTGCCATCCACTGGCAAAACACTGAACGAGCTACATTTCCTGTTGCTGTCCTGTTGGTGTAAGGTTTGGGCTATCACAGAGAAATGCTGCAATCTAGAGGTTTAAGGAGCCTGGTGCTGTTACGTAACAGGCAGCCAAACCTTGCATTAGCTGCAAAAAAGGCAGGGTGATGACTAAGGGTTGGTGTTACATAAGCACCCAACACTAAGTACTAGGGAGACGCTGCTCTAGATACTCACTGCAAACTGCCACCATTAAAGAAGCTACAGTCACTGAGGGAAATTAGGGTTGCTTACTCATTTGGTAAATCAGGCAGAGGCACAAGGAGGCAACGTAGAAAGGGGACTGGGTTGAGTCATTTGCAAATGCTTTTGATGATGTTGACAATCCTTGACAGAGAGACGGACAGACAGAAGATTATCTAAGTTCGCCAGGTTAAAAATGTCTTAGTTATAAATACTTTAACTACTGTAACTACCTTTCTCTCTCTTGCAACTTAAAATCCACTTAGTATATTGTAATATAGTGTTTTAAATTCACCATACTGTACTCTTATTGTAGTTTATATTTTGTATTTCTGATTGCATTGCACCGCTGCTACGATGACCTAATCTCCCCTTGGGGATAAATAAAGTTATCTATCTATCTATCTATCTATCTATCTGTCTACCTATCTATCTATCTATCTATCTATCTATCTATCTATCTATCTATCTATCTATCTATCTATCTATCTATCTATCTATCTATCTATCTATCTATCTATCCATCTATCTATCTATCTATCTATCTATCTATCCATCTATCTATCTATCTATCTATCTATCTATCTATCTATCTATCTATCTATCTATCTATCTATCTATCTATCTATACATCTATCTATCTATCTATCTATCTATCTATCTATCTATACATCTATCTATCTATCTATCTATCTATCTATCTATACATCTATCTATCCATCTATCTATCCATCTATCTATCTATCTATCTATACATCTATCTATCTATCTATCTATCTATCTATCTGTCTGTCTATCTATCTATCTATCTATCTATCTATATATGCACCTATCTGTCTATCTATCTATCTATCTATCCATCCATCCATCCATCCATCCATCTATCTATCTATCTATCTATCTATCTATCTATCTATCTATCTATCTATCTATCTATCTATCTATCTATCTATCTATCTATCTATCTATCTATCTATCTATCTATCTATCTATCTATCTATCTATCTATCTATCCATCTATCTATCTATCTATCTATCCATCAATCTATCTATCTATCTATCCATCTATCTATCTATCCGTCTATCTATCCATCTATCTATCTGTCTATCTATCTATCCATCTATCTATCTATCTATCTATCTATCTATCTATCCATCTATCCATCTATCTATCTATCTATCTATCTATCTATCTATCTATCCATCTATCTATCTATCTATCCATCTATCTATCTATCTATCTATCTTACCATAAATAATCTCCATTTATCATAAAACCAGCAGAAGCAGTTCTAAATCTTATTTAAGATCAACCCCTAAACATTTGTGCAGTTCTTTGCATTTCTGTTCTGCCGGCTGTTGATTGTTTCCCCGTCACTTTGGGAAATGTGGATGTAATACCCCTTTACTTTCCACAGAGGGAGCCAGAGTCTATAACAAATAGCAACCATAGTGAGTTTATAATGTTTATCTGACTTTTATCTCCATCCATAAAGCCAAGGCAATGTGGTAGACCGATATAAACACTGATGACAATAAGCTTCATGCAAATAACTTTCCTACAATGACAAAAATGTATTTTATCAACCTATTTTAACAAATTGCAGTCCTCATTATTTGACAACTTTTTAAGCTCTCTGTCTTTGTGTCTGTCTTTGTCTCTCTCTGTCCATCTGTCTGTCTTTTCTCTCTTTCTCTCTCCTTCTCTTCCTCTCTCCGGTGCAGACAGATGTCCGTCCTCCACAGAGCTGGGTCTGTCTGACGTTCCTGTCTGTTATAGTGAAGGTTTTCAACGCCACCGTACTCTACGGGGGAATTGTTGGGTCTATGTAAATCATGAATAAGTCATAGAGTGTGGTCTTTACCTACTCTGTAAAGTGTTATGATTTGGCACTGTAAATAAAATTGAATTGAATTGAATTGAATTTAATTGATGAGGTGTGTACTGTATCTGACTGTGCTTATTTCTAGAGCCAGACCGATGAGTTTGCTTGGCCAACATTATCTGGCAGTATCGCCCAATCACAGACGTATCTGTATCGCTCAGTATCGTGTATATGTTTTCTCATATGAACAAATAATGCAGCAAACAAATGCTTGGGGTGATTTAGAAATGGTTTCGTACTCATCTCATCTTCATCCTCTTATCCGGGGTCAGGTCGCAGGGGCAGTAGCTCCAGCAGGGGACCCCAAACTTCCCTTTCCCGGGCCACATTAACCAGCTCTAACTGGGGGATCCTGAGGCGTTCCCAGGCCAGTGTGGAGATCTAATCTCTCCACCTGGTCCTGGGTCTTCCCCGAGGCCTCCTCCCAGCTGGACGTGCCTCGAACAACCCCCCCCCCCCTTTTAAAATATTATTTATTTGAATGGATAACAACTGACTGATACTGAACATGATGTTTATTTACTTATTTATTCTTTCTTTAAATGGGCAACAATTGATTTATACTGAACACACAGTGCTTTTTTAGCTGTTTAATTCATTTATACTTACACTGACGCTGAAATCAAGATTCAGAATTTTATTCAGCTATTTTTTCTATTTTATTTTCTATTTATTTTCTCAGTGTTCGTTTCCAGAATTGCTTGACAGTGTAATACATAATCTATAATACTGTTAAATATTCTTTAATAAAGTTATTTGTTTAGGTCGGCAGCCATCTGAGTACATTTGAAGAACCATATCAGTGCAAAATTGTTTTTACAATACAAATAGAAAAGGTATATCTTGATTCCAGCTCAAATATTTGTAATCTGAATTCCCCTCTTTTTGTATTGGTCTCAAAAATCCCCTATTGTTTGGGCCCTATTTGTTTCTGCTGTGTTTTAACAGTAGTTGTTATTGTAAATATTGTTTGAAACAGAAATATTAATAACCTAAAAGCAACTCACTGCACTGACTGATCGGGCTGTAATACAGTGTATCATTCTTTTGACAGCACAAAGGTTGTTGTTGTTGTTTTTCCTTGTATTTCCAATCAACCCAACACCAGCAACATAATAAGGATAATGTGGGTTGCTAAATTCATGCAGCTTAGCGGTTTATCAAAGTAGTGATGTTTTGATGTGCTTTGAGGAAACCACCCATTACTACTGTGTGTGTGTGTGTGTGTGTGTGTGTGTGTGTGACCCCTCGGCCCCCGAAGCTAGGCAACGGTGGACCAGCGGGCTGTGACCCACTTCTTTTGTGCCTTCACTTTATCAGATCAAGAGGCTTTGTTTGTAATCGTTCATCGCAAATGCCCCGCCCCCCACATCCTAACCCCATCCTTACCCCTTCATCCCCCACTCATAATCACAGATACACATATATTACTGTATCTGTGAGGGCCTTTATTGAGTGTGTTAATTCCTTAACCTTAAATCTCCACTCACACTAACCTAAACCTAATCCTAACTGTCATTTTAACCCTTAATGTATGCCCTGGCTCTTAATTAGCCTCATAAAGTAGTTACCAAACAGCTCTCAGTATGGGTATTTCCCCTCATGTTTTCTCTGTGGAAACATATGATACCATACACACATCCATTACATGACATCCAATACATTACAAGATTCAAGATTCAAGGCACTCAGGAGTGTTTAAGTGGGTTTGAGATCCCATATATTACCTTTTTTTAAACTATTTTCATATCTATGTCGTCGCAGTCCGTAACAATTCCATTCAATTCAATTCAATTTTATTTATAGTGCCAAATCATAACAAAAGTTATCTCAGGACACTTTACAGAGTAGGTAAAGACCACACTCTATGACTTATTTATGATTTACAGAGATCCAACAATTCCCCCGTAGAGTACGGTGGCGTTGAAAACCTTCACTATAACAGACAGGAACGTCAGACAGACCCAGCTCTGTGGAGGACGGACGTCTGTCTGCACCGGAGAGAGGAAGAGAAGGAGAGAGAGAGAGAAAAGACGGACAGATGGACAGAGAGAGAGACAAAGACAGAGACAGACACACTTCCAGTAACTATAATAATATCTATAGTGATGTGAATATGGGAGTTAATACAGCAGAATAGTAGAAACAAGCACAGCTAAGGTGATAGATTATAATAGTAGCACTGTAACAGATCATCTTTTCAAGATTCAAGAAGCTTTATTTATCCCGAGGGAAATGATTGTGTTTCAGTACAAAGATGGGAAAGGATCAGAGTAACAATAAGCATAAAAACATAAATCAAATAAAAGTTAAGCTAACATAAAATAAATCAAACAATTAACTAGATGTGACAGAGAGCAACAGACCTTTGATATCTTCTATTGTATTGTTTTCATCGTGTAACCTTTTGTTTCCAGCCTGCAATATTTCACCTTCTTGGGACTCGACACTTTCACTTCAATCTTTGAGAAACAACAACAACAACAGCTTACAGAAAAATACTTTACATTGGTCACGGGGCTTTTTCACATCAGCCTGGAGCAACAAACCTTCAGCGTGCTGGCCCGTGAACATGAGGCATTACTAACCGCTGAGGTCCGTGCCTGACATTTCTCATGTCATGTGCACAGCTGCCATGGATGCAAACAGCTACAGTTAAATTCCCAATATGCTTGTTCAGTTATTTTTGATATTGACTAATAAATCAAATGTGATTGTCATGAAATGTATGACATAATTGTAAATATACAGATTACAGATTAGATTATATTGTTTTATACAGTAAATTAGTATTATTGTTATCTCTTACACCCTGTAAACAGCATGTTAATGTTTAAGATGGTGAAGGTGGAACTAAGCTAATTTGAATTACTTTATATACTATTTGGTTAGTTTAAGTTAATACTATAATATAATATCCAGTAGCCATTTGGCCAGTGGACAAAAAAGTAGATTTTGCACCCTGACTGTATAAATGTGGTAATTAAAAACTCTATGACATTTTAAAATGCAACAAAGTAACAATAAGGAAATGTTCTGATACAGTTATTGTTACCTACCTCGACATTGTACTTGCAGTGCAGTAGTGTTTCAGTAGATTCATTTGGCTATTTTCAACCACTGGGGATAGGCTTATGTTCTGTATTTGGAAAACAAAACAAATTAAATTAAAAACAACAAACTGTTTAAAGCATGACACACAGATTAATGATTGCATTAGTATAAAATGAATGAACGCCACAGTAGCTGCTTGAATATTCCACTTGCAAACATAGAAAATAGGTAAAAAAAAAAAAAAGACAATAAACTGAGACAGAAACGATAATATAACACTTTTGTCGCAGTAGCCCCCCCTCATGGCCCAGTTGTTGAAAAACGTGTGCTAAAGTGCCCCTTGGGAGCCGTAATGTGTGCTAAAGTGCACTAGGTAAACACGTGTGCTAAAGTGCACTAGGTAAACACGTGTGCTAAAGTGCACTAGGTAAAAACGTGTGCTAAAGTGCCCCTTGGGAGCCGTAATGTGTGCTAAAGTGCACTAGGTAAAAACGTGTGCTAAAGTTCCATCATGGGGGCCAAAACACGAGCTAAAACTGCCCTCATTGCAGCCAAAATACATGCTGAAGTGCCCTCTAGTAGCCAATGTGTGCTAAAGTTCCTTCATTGCAGAAAAAAGGCGTGCTAAAGTGCCCTCACTGCAACCAAAATATGTGCTGAAGTGCCCTAATTGCAGCCAAAATGTGTGCTAAAGTGCCCTAATTGCAGCCAAAATGTGTGCTAAAGTGCCCTCATTGCAGACAAATGTGTGCTAAAGTGCCCTCTAGGAGCCAAATGTGTGCTAAACTGCTCTCTTTAGTGGTGGGGACCCACTATATGTGCCCCTTTTCCCCTTTGCGCCCCTGCCCTTCAAAAAGTCTGGGCACGCCACTGCTTGTTAGCTTGAAGCATTAAATTAGCTAGCTTGAAGCATTACATTTGCTAGCTTGAAGCATTAAATTAGCTATCTTGAAGCATTAAATTGGCGAGCTTGAAGCATTAAATTAGTTAGCTTTAAGTATTAAATTAGTTAGCTGGAAGCATTAAATAAGCTAACTTGAAGCATTAAATTAGCTAGCTTGAAGCACTAAATTGGCTAGCTTGAAGCATTAAATTAATTAGCTTGAAGCATTAAATTAATTAGCTTGAAGCATTAAATTAGCTAGCTTGAAGCATTAAATTAGTTAGCTTGAAGCATTAAATTAGCTAGCTTGAAGCATTAAATTAGCTAGCTTGAAGCATTAAATTAGCTAACTTGAAGCATTAAATTAGCTAGCTTGAAGCATTAAATTAGCTAGCTTGAAGCATTAAATTAGCTAGCTTGAAGCATTAAATTAGCTAGCTTGAAGCATTAAATTAGCTAACTTGAAGCATTAAATTAGCTAGCTTGAAGCATTAAATTAGCTAACTTGAAGCATTAAATTAGCTAACTTGAAGCATTAAATTAGCTAGCTTGAAGCATTAAATTAGCTAGCTTGAAGCATTAAATTAGCTAGCTTGAAGAATTAAATTAGCTAGCTTGAAGCATTAAATTAGCTAACTTGAAGCATTAAATTAGCTAGCTTGAAGCACTAAATTGGCTAGCTTGAAGCATTAAATTAATTAGCTTGAAGCATTAAATTAGCTAGCTTGAAGCATTAAATTAGCTAGCTTGAAGCATTAAATTAGCTAGCTTGAAGCATTAAATTAGCTAGCTTGAAGCATTAAATTAGCTAACTTGAAGCATTAAATTAGCTAGCTTGAAGCATTAAATTAGCTAGCTTGTGTCAAGGTAGTGTGCTAGCGTTAATTGCCGTTAATTACCTGTAAATTAGCTAGTTTAAATGACTGACAAAACCCTTTCTCATTCCCAAAGAGTAACACTTATATCTATTATTTTCTGAAAATGAAGTTTCATTACCTTTAAAGCTATTAACCTTAATGTTAACGTACATTTTCTGCCATATCGTTGACATAAACCTTTTATTTAGGGTAAAATTAACATGTTATATTTCTCTCCGACCGTTGGTTATTATTTAATATAACGTCAGGCCTAGTAACGTGTAAAAAACTGTCACATAATATTCATAATAAAGTTTTCTGATGAGGTTTTAGGCTGCTCTGCTTTACCGTCTCAGACGACAGCTGCTCTCACTGTACTTCACGTGCTCGATGTCACAGATGTGCGCGAGAAGCACCAAAATATGGCGCTATCGTTCTCAGCCAATCAGGAGGCCGTTTGTAACAGGTTGCAGCCGACGTCACTACCGTGGCGGGAACGCGCATTTAAGACGGGAAAGCGGTTGAGAGGAGGCATCGGGGTCGCGCTCATCTGTTTGGCTGGTGTAACGGGCCGATCGTTATGGGAGACACGGGATCCCGAGGCGGGATGGATCCTGACCGACCGACCGCCGCGCAGAGCTCATCGAGGCGCTTCATACCGGGGTAAAACGTTGTGTGTGTGTCCGATAACAGCCGGTCAGGGAGCTGCAGAGGAGGCGGTGTTTGCTGGGATTCAATCACAGCCAGAGTCGCAGCTTGACTACAAGAGGGGGACGTGAGGAGGACAGCGGGTTACAATCTCTGACTGGATCCAGCTCGAAATTGCGAGAAAGATGGATGAAGTGTCGATTACAAGCCGGTCCGGTCAGCCCAACCCTGTCCGAGCAGGGTGGGTTCACCCGGAGTGAAACCAGTCGGCTCTAATCTGTTGGCTTCTCCTCCGCCGGGCGGCGATGTCCACTTTCTGCCTCGACCTGCAGACGTCGGTTTCAGCACCGCTGGAGCTGGACAGCGACTGCATGGAGCCCCGGGCCAGCCCCGCCGCTCAGGAGCCCGGCGGCTTCCAGGGTCACCCGCTGCGGCACACCGGCTCCGGAGGCCTCGGCATGGCCTTGGAGGAGGAACTGGCCATGCTTACCGGGGAGCGGGGCGACGAAGAGGAGCTGCTGCCGGACGTAGAGACGCATGCGGTGGGGCGTAACGCGGACTTGCTGTCGCTCTTCCGACAAAAGGAGAAAGACTTGGTTTTAGCTGCTAAACTCGGCAAAGCGCTGCTGGAGAGGAACCAAGACCTGAGCAAGCAATATGAGAAAATGCACAAAGATCTCAACGAGAAATTAGAGGTAAAGAAGCAAGGGAAATAAGTTTTAATGCTGCCATAGTCTCTCTCTAAGGTGCCATAGCCCTTCAGTCAAGTTTGAGTAGGCCCAACACACTGAAGAGGACCACAACAAATGCTGCACATGAGCTCCACATGGTTACTAGTTAGCATGAATTAGGAGTTGCTGGTTATTGTAAGCCGGAAGGCAAAGCTCTAAATCTACCGGTCAATCTTGGTTCCTACCCTCAGCTATGGTCATGAAAGCTGGGTCAGGACCCAAAGAACCAGGTCGCGGGTACAAGCGGCCGAAATGTGTTTTCTCAGGAGGGGGTCTGGAGTCTCCCTTAGAGAGAGGGGGAGAAGTTCAGCATCTGTGAGGAACTCGGAGTAGAGCCGCTGCTCCTTTGCGTTGAAAGGAGCCAGTTGAGGTGGTTCAGGATCATCTGGTAAGGATGAACCCTGGGCGCCTCCCTAGGGAGGTGTTCCAGGCACGTCCAGCTGGGAGGAGGCCTCGGGGAAGACCCAGGACCAGGTGGAGAGATTAGATCTCCACACTGGCCTGGGAACGCCTCAGGATCCCCCAGTTAGAGCTGGTTAATGTGGCCCGGGAAAGGGAAGTTTGGGGTCCCCTGCTAAAGCTGCCGACCAGATGAGATGAGATGAGATGAGATGAGATGGTTATTCTAATATATCTAATATAAACTACGCTGTCTGTGTCATTACAGTGACAAACAGCCAAGTGTAGCATAGTGATTTCCCACATCATTGAATTCTGTAGGCAACAGTTGAGCTTTTGTTCCTGTTGTTTTCAAAATCCTTCAGGCAAGCCAACACGTGGCCTGGGAAGTACCCACACAGACTAATCCTGTGGCTGTCCAGGGCCTACTGTACCTACTGTACATCTGCTCAGCCCTTTGATCCCTATTCAAGCTGACTACTACTATCAAACGCCCTTCATCATTGATGTCGTTACAGTCCTCGGTACCCTATCCTTACAGTTTAGCTGTTCTGTGAGGTTGTTTTGGTTCTCTGTGATCCGTCTTTTGTTCAGACGTGAAAATGATGCCCACACTGATGCCAGCTGCTTCAGCCCTGGACTTAACCATAACAACAACAACCCCCATCCAAACTGGCAGCCGCTGGTGGTGCAGTGCATCTGTCCACCATTCATTGCCATCAAGAGAGAAATAAAGAGGCATCTTATTATCTGTGCTGTCACTCCAGGAGCTAGGGAAACAAGAGACTGTATCAACATGACCATAATCCACCCAACATGTGACTCTGTTGCACTTTTTATGACGTCTTGATTTGTAACAAAACTTCTGTTTCTGGTGTTTGGTGCTAGAGTCAAACTTTCGTCATTCTTGACCCCATAGGTTTTTATGTTAATGCTAAATGTATAATCATGGAACAGAGTCATCATCAGCACCACAATGGAAATAATGGAAACACTTAGTAAGGGGATGAGGTTGGTATCCTGAACTTTTTTACCTTCAATACAGTGAATTATTTCCAAGAGTCCAACTTTCTTAGTCTGTTGCAGCCTGAGCATCTTTGTGAAGTATCGGACTTTGCCACAGTGGTGCTTGTGTTCTGGAAATTAATGTTTAACCACCATATCTCCCCTTGTCCACGCGCAGCACTTGGAGCAGGAGAAGCATGAGTTGCGTCGGCGTCTGGAAAGTCGAGAGGGGGAGTGGGAGGGCCGCGTGGCCGAGCTGGAGACGGACGTCCAGCAGCTGCAGGGTGAGCTGGAGCGCCATCAGGTCCAGCTGAGAGAGGCTGACCGAGACAAGACCAAGGCCATCAGCGAGCTCTCCGAACAGAACCATAGACTTCTGGAGCAACTCAGTAGGGTGAGAAGCAGTGTGTGTGTGTGTGTGTGTGTGTGTGTGTGTGTGTGTGCTTCAGATGTACAACTTTAGGCAGGCTTGTTTAATCTGCATGGGAGATTTAGTCCATCTGAGCTTGTCTGTGTTGCATGGTCTTAATGCTGCATTAAATAAAAAAAACTTCCACTTTGTGCGTGTGTGTGTGTGTGTGTGCGTGCATGGGTGTGTGTGTGTACAGTATGTGGTCTCCCTGGCCTCAGGGCCACTCAGTCCAGTTCACGTCTGCCTGGCTGACATGACATAAGATGCTCAGCCAAGTGAACTTTCATCAGGGGTTATCTACCTCCATCCAGCCTGTCTCTCTCTAACTTCACCTGAATTATGCCAACTCATCAATATAAAAGTGGAGCTTCGGGGTCTTACGATGAATAATTTAAAATGATTGGACTGCACACTTATGCAACAGCACTCTGCATATTGGCATGTGATTTGAGTGCAGTTACCTATTATGACAGGAAGGGTAGAAAGTGTCCTCTGAGATATTCAGACGCACAGATACATACGGTCATACGTAGATGTAGCAGTGCTCATGGTTGGCATGGGGACCCGATGTCATTGATGGGATGCGGTGAACACACGTCAGGAGGAACTGAGATTGGCAGCAGATGCAGATTGATGGAGCTGAGAGTGGCAGTGTTTGTAGCTACAGTTGATTAATGGTTGTGAAGGAGTTCAGTACAACAACTCAGCCTGTTCTGTCTACGCCACGACAAAGACGCTTTATCCGTACAACGTGGTCACTTCGGTGTAACAAGACAACAGCCCCGGATAAACTGGATATTTATAAAGCCATCCATGTAAATGTTTTATGAGACGATGTAAGAGAAATGTTATTTTAGAGACTAGAGTCTGTGTTATTGTGTGATTAGCCTGGAGGTGCGATTAACTTGTCCCTTTAACAGTGGCTTCATTATCACACTTTTAACACTAAAATTCAACGCTTTCAAAGTGTCTATCCGGCTGTTAAGACGGACGTAACACCCTTTCAAAATAAGATTTCCGGGTCCAAACGCTCGGTTGAAACAACGGCCAAACATGTGAACAATCACGATCACCTCTTTCGTCAGTTAGACGCCGTTTTCATCGATAAGAAAGAGGTAAAATGACATTTGCGTTGTCTTTTAAAAACTCAGATCTGTTCAAACAACCGGGAACACGCCACTGCTGCGGTGTAGAAATACGAGGCTCGGACCCCGTAAATCATATTTTGAAAGGGCGTTACATCACGCCTTAACAGCCGGATAATGGTCCACTCTAGATCCAGTTAAAACAACACTTTTGAAAGTCAAAGGTCAAATTATGCATATTCATCGACACTCTTGCGCAAAAGGAACATCAATGCACCCGTCAAAACATAGCATACAGCAATCATGCTAGCCTTAACAGAGGACTTTGTTAATGGTAAATGGACTTGTACTTGTATAGCGACTTTCTAGTCTTCTGACTACTCAAGGCACTTTCACAGTGTTTGTCACATTCACCCGTTCACACAGACATTCACACTGATGGCAGTGGACATCTACAGACCATCTAATCTGACCATTCACACCACATTTACACACACATGCGCAGCACGGGAAGCAAGAAAGTGTTATTAAATAGACATGCTGCGTTTCATTTACTTGCACAAAGATACTCGGCTGAAAGAAAAGAAAGTTAGTCGTCTGCTGTTCACGCTGGATTACACCCGCTCTTTAGGCGAACACGTCACAGATGCGTTGGAATTCGGGGAGCAACTCTGTTTAGTGTTGGTTTTAAAATCAACACTTAACAGAGCTGCTTAGATCTAACTTACTAGATAAACAACAACTCTTTTGAGGAACTAACTCTCTACTAACTAACCCAACCCTAACCCTAAACCTAACCCTCTAACCCTAACCCAAACCCTAACTAAAACCCTAACCCTAACACTAACCCTCTAACCCTAACCCTCTAACCCTAACCCTGTAACCCTAACCCTCTAACCCTGCAACCCTAACCCTCTAACCCTAACCCTAACCCTAACACTAACCCTCTAACCCTAACCCTCTAACCCTAACCCTAACCCAAGCCCTAACCCTCTAACCCTAACCCTAACCCAAACCCAAACCCTAACCCTAACCCTATAACCCTAACCCTTAGACTGAACAAGTGTTGAACTAATGCACATCACCCCAACACACTTATATAACAGGGATAAGCGTGCTTTCCAAGAGCAGCACCACGTCATGCTGCCGAGCCTGACAGAGGGATGTATCCTACAATATAAACACCTTTAAGACCATTACAGAACTTAAGGGCTGTAAACAGAGGCATCCGAGTGTTGTCTGCCAGGTAGACCCACAGTGGGTGCCAAGGCTACATATCAGGATGTCCCAGAGCTGTGCATGCAAAGGTTGACAAGCCTTTCAAGGTCCTTTGATAACCCCGTCAGCAGTTGTGTCTATGGCAACGCTCGCACCGCGTTGTTCCCCTTTCCTGGGAGAAGATAGGATCTGCTGCCAGGCACACGCTGTTCAGGGAGGAGAAGGCTCTGAGAGGTGGATTTTAACCCCCGGCTCGCCGCTGTGCAGAGCAGCACTCCTCAATCTTCTTGATCGGATTAAATCAGCCCTGTCGTGCCCCAACACCATCATCACATTGCAATCAAGGGCTGCTCTGGACCGGTCAGTCGCTATGGATCCGAGCAAGAGCAGGCACTTAGCATAATTAAAGTGCATTTCATTGAATTGAAACCCGGGTGTGGGAATCTATGGAGATATTCCCTGAAAGTGGTATATTGTGTTTTTTTTTTTTTTGGGGGGGGGGCATATCTTGCGGTCTCAGTGAAATTTACGAGACTTTATTGAGTGCATCGGTCCAAGTGTGTGATTCAGTGAATCGGGCAAATAGAGAGAGACGTGCTGGGTAATAGAATAAATGAGGTCAGCCACAGGGCTCGCGTTCTCTCTCATTTTATCCTCCTTCCTTGCTTTCTTCTCTTTCTCTCTCTCTCTCTCTGTCAGCGCTCATTATTAAGCACCGGGCTGTGATGGTAACTGTTTACAGCGCTGAGTGAATGGAGAGGATGTGAAACTACCCTGAGGACACCCTACAGACGTGAGGACGCTGTGTTATTATGGTCCAAACTGGTCCATATGTGGCCTCCTGTAAGTCTACGGAGTAGCACATGTTCCTATGCACTGCCCAAGAGATTATGAGCTTGTTACTGTTATTGTCCTTTGGTTTGCCTGCGTAGATTTACATTTCAGACAGTGGTGACTGGACCATAGACATACCTACTGAGGACAAGGCTCCTAACTGACTTGCACAGCCACATTCACAGGCTCTTGGTTTGCAATAACACACAAACAGAAGTATCAGAGAAGCAAGCGTGTGGCTGCTTTTGAGCTTAAACATCAATGAGAAAACAACTAAATGGACCTTATCTTGTTACCTTGACTCAGACTGTAACTACAGTCAGACATTTCTGTGCATTTCTGTATTTAATCAATCATCAGAAATGAATATACGTATTTTAAAAAAAGCTAAAATTCAGATATACCCTATATAAATGTCGATTTATAGAAATCAATTACTATTTATTAATTGATTTCTATATTTATTTTAGGATTTATGTATGCATGTATTTATTTATTGATACATTTTACTTATTTTACAATTTAAGAATGGGTTATTAACAGAATCTTAAATTGGCTGCAGCGAGATGACCTTGAGACGACAGGGCATTGCATAGGAAGTGATGTCACTCACGGGGTAAGATGCAGCGCTGAGGGGATTAGGCTATAATCTGTGCTAATAGCCTTGCCATATGCATCCAGTCAGGGACCAAAACAACTCCAGCCCATACTCTACTTAATTAATAACAGCAGGTTACTTAGACATGTGGACAAAGAAGATCTAAAAATGCAGTCTCCGGCCTCCATCTTATCCTGGACACATCGACCCCCTGCGATTATTCCTCTGTGGGTGCGGGGGTTTGCATGTGTATGGATTTTTCAATACTGGGTAATAAAACTATATATCGTATCCAATACGCCTAGGGGAGATAGATTCCCATTGATCCAGGAGTAGAGCCTAGGAGGTGTGCTGGCTTGAATAGGTCTCCAGTGTGGGAACAGCCAATGTCCTCGGGCCTAATCTGATCAGAGTGAACCAGCAGGAAGGAGATCTTGCTTTAATTACATAACAACACACTGACTCCAGCGTAAGTGTCTGCATGTTTTATGGCCATGGTCCATTCGCTTCCCTCAACCTCTCGATTTTACATAATTAAGAATTGACTGCAGCCTCCAGTGACTCATCAGTGTCGCTCATTTGAGACTATAGAGGAGGGGGAAGACATATTTTTTTTGTGTCCTTTACAACAACCTAGCAAGCAAGGTGTAAAGCTTTGAATGACATCCTACGTTGTGTCTGGCCTCATCAGTCGAGTATATCCACATCACACTCCTCCTTTTACAACCTAGCCAGCGTTGAACACGGTCCCCGGGCACCTGTCCAGCCATCTGCTTTGTTCACATCCAGTCCCTGGAGCACATAACGTATGCCTCCCGTCAGCCCAACGTGGCTGTTCCTCTCAGGATCAGCTCTCGGATTGGCACGTTTTGTCTCCATATTTGTTATGCAACCGTTTGAACATGGGGTTGCCCCTCCTCCGTACGTCTAGACAAGGAAGCGCTCTGCGAGAGTGACTTAGGAAAATACCAGAAGCATTGAGACCACTAGTCGCAGCTCCACCACTCGCACATCTCCCTGGTTTCTATGACAACCAAAGTGACATGCAAATTGAAACTTCATGTGTTGTTACCATGGGAATGTGCTCTACAGAGTGGCACAGGGGTATGGATAGTTTGATGCTAGGTTGCACCACCAGACACCTGTGATGCTCCCCACGTATGCTGGATCATGTCAGCCACAGACAGCCTGAGACTAAAGCAACAGAAGAGATGTCTAGAGCCCTCCTCCGGAAAGTGATGTGCTGTATTTAGGATTTACTCACATAAAAGTCAGAGCAAAGAGGCTGCCAAGAGACACGTCTCTCTGCTCAGCCCTACTTTGCTGCCCCGGATTCTATCACAGCGGTCTGGTTTGCCCCTGTTCGTCCTGTCAGGCTGTTGATGCCTGATCTGGGATCTGAGGAATGTACTGTATGTGCAGATTAAGTGAGTGTCTGCAAATCAGGCAGTCTGCGGTCAACCCTGTGGTTTTCCAGCATGATCTTAATCTGTCAGCATATTGGGCCAGTGGGTCAGATGCCACTTTACGACTGTGGCTTCTACAATGGCCTTGACTGACTGCACATCTGTTTCCCACACAGAGGAGACAGACTCATGCAGCCGCAACATAGAAACTCACATCTGGCCACCATAACATAACACCATAACTATTCCTCCCGAATCGAAGGTGCTTGTGTCTCGGGTCAAGCGCAGACACAAGAGGTGGTACGCACGTGCACACGATAAAAAATGAGTGCTGTTGTTTACCAATCGAGTTAATTTGAAACGAGGACTTCTCGAGTTACCCATCACTCCCTACAGACATATTGATTACCCAGTCAATGCGTCACCTTTCAGTCCTGAAAGCTCATACACGTCCCCCGCCTTTGAGTATGACACATAGAGCAGTGATGCCCACAGCCTGTGGTTTCCACTGCTGTTGTTCAGTCTGATGGCAGCGGACACAAAGGAGTGCCTGAGCTCAGTTTTGCACCTGGGTGGATGATCCGCCGGCTGAATGAGCTGCCCATCTGCCACAGCTCCTCGTGGAGACGGTGAGAGGGGTTACCCTGGATGGCTTTGATTTTGATCAGACTGTCCAGTTCCAGTATGAGCACTGAGCTGGTCTGCCTCAGCAGCCTTGATGCCACCACCCCAGCACACCACAGAAGAAGAAGAATGGTGCACAAGCTTCTACAGACTGGTAAAAGATATGCAGGTTACACAGCGAAGGATCTGAGCCTCTCAGGAAGAATACTTTCCTGAACACGGCATCACTGTTGAGTCCGGTCCAGTTTTTAATGATTATTGAGTCCACACTCACCACTATTAATGAGAACTGATAATATTGGGCGACTCCCTAGGGAGGTGTTCCAGGCACGTCCAGCTGGGAGGAGGCCTCGGGGAAGACCCAGGACCAGGTGGAGAGATTAGATCTCCACACTGGCCTGGGAACGCCTCAGGATCCCCCAGTTAGAGCTGGTTAATGTGGCCCGGGAAAGGGAAGTTTGGGGTCCCCTGCTAAAGCTGCTGCCCCTGCGACCCGACCCCGGATAAGAGGATGAAGATGAAGAAGATGATAATATTGTATTGATACCAATGCTATTAGCTATTCTGCTTATTGGTCTGATCAATTCCCTTATTGATGCCTGATAAATCTTCTGTGTTTCCAGCATTAACGCAACTGTTTTATTATTTGAGTCTGAACAAAATGTAAATATTTGCACAGCTTTTCTTTTTATTTAGGTTTTGACTTTCCTCAAAGACCGGTTCTTCCTCTCCGCCGTGACTCCTTCTCTTTTCAGAGAAAACTCCAGCAGCCAAGACCAAAGCCACGTTTGACATCATTGTTTGTCAACTCACAACTGTCAGAGAAACATCCTGGCACTGATAAAAGGAATTGAAGTGCAGAGACATGCGATTGCGGTTCTGTTTCCAATTTGTTACTGGTTCTGAACTGAATCCGGTTCTTGATTCCCACCCCTACGCTCACCCCCAGCTCTTCGGTGTTTGGAGTTTCAAAGAGTAAAGAGAGATGGTGTGAGTACAGTATTGTCTGTAGAGGAAGAAGGGCTAGATGGTGTTGAAAGCACTGGAGAAGTTGAAGAACATGACTCTGTCTCAGGTGCGAGAGGCAGAATGTTCAAAGTATGATAATTACGGTGATTTTCAAGTTAATTACAGCCATTATTTCTCCGAGGTGTTACATGGGTGTACAGGAAGAGACGTACTTTTCCATAGTGGTGGAGATGATTCAACCACCGTCATTATGGTCATTTAACAATTCCATTGTTGCTTTATGGCCATTCAATACACTTCATGGACTGGACACTGTGAGGTGGATGATTCTTTTTTAAGGCTCATGTCACATGCAGATACTGACAACTTCATTATATTTGAAACAGTTTTGCAACTGGGTGGAGCACCAGAACACACACACACACACACACACACAACCTCCACCAGCAGCAGCAGCAGCATTAGCAGGTGTTGAGCCTCCTCACAACTCTCTGTGAGCATCATCCGAGGCAGCAATGTGTAGTGCCACCTAGAGGCTGTACTTCACACTAATATTGGTCATCTCAGTGTTCAACCAGTGCCCAGTGAAGTACTGAGTACCGCTTAGCACAGTAATACAAATCTAATTTGTATTCAGTGTGCAGATCAGTCGCTCCCTTTCTGACATGTTGACTTTAGGTTTAGTCTCCTCAGTGGGCTGTAAAAAGTGATTGGTTTTGGGGATATTGCTGTTGCCATAGCAGTGATGATAATGCGAACAGAAGCATCCTGAGTGCAGCTCCGTGAGGCCTGATCCCACCTGTCCAATAAGCTCAGCTGATGCACTCAGTCTGCTGCTGGGCTGGATTGCACAAATACTGAGCTGGAGAATATTTAAGGGTTTTGCAAAAGGGCCGTGACATTTGAGTAATAATGGGCTTTCAGAGGAACAGCTATCAAATGCACCATTCACAGGAACACACTGGGGAGGGCTGATTTATAAGCAAGTCTTCTGTCAGTCACTCTGAGCAACCTACATAGTGAACAATGGCAGTTTGTCTATGCATGTCTGCTATTAGACTCCAATGAGTCACCTCGGTATCGTACTAGACCAACGGGCTGCTATGTAATCTTTTTAATTGAGCCGCACAGTTAATTTCACACTTTAACAATGTGTTGTTATGTCACCATGAACAATAATTAAAGGGGACCTTCTACAGGTCTACCGCGTATGTGAAAGGAATTGTATAAAGCCTTCGGTCTTCAGAGGGAGCTGTGTGATGTCTGATGATGTCAGGGTCAGTGGGGTCTCAGGACTTCAAAATGAAAAAGGATCTGGGGCTGTGTGAGTTAAAAAGCAGTTGCTACATTATCCGCTATAAAAAACTGTTGGTGGTGGAATTGCAGTACTGTTAAAGCATATGTGGACTCATCCTGTCTGTCTGTCTGTCTGTCTGTCTGTCTGTCTCCATCCAGGCTGCAGAGGTGGAAAGGCAGCTGTCCACTCAGGTCCATTCATTACGGGATGACTTCAGGGAGAAGAGTATGTCTACAAGTCAGCACATGACACGACTAGAGACTCTACAGGCAGAGGTGAGCCACTGTCAGCACCATTTTTCCTGTATACCAAGTATTGCTGATTTAATTTTTGTGTGCACACAGCTTGAGCCGTCAACCGCCAAAAGCTAAACAAAACTAACTGTACAAAAGTGCAGCTAGGAGGTACTTTAGAATTGCAAAAATAATAACGCCACGTGAATACAAAATCTTTCTGGTTGCCTAATGAGGACGTTTTAAAAACAGTTGACCCAAGAGAATTTGGGGAAATTAAATCAATGACCCGGCGACTAATGTGGTGGTTAGCACTGTCGCCTCACAGCGAGAGGGTTCCTGGTTTGAATCCTGGCTGGGGCCCTTCTGTGGGGAGCATGTTCTCCCCGTGTCTGCGTGGGTTTTCTCCGGGTTCTCCGGTTTCCTCCCACAGTCCAAAGACGTGCAGGTGTTCGGTTCATTGATGACTCTAAATCACCCGTAGGTGTGAATGGTTGTCTGTCTCTGTTCGTCTCTATGTGTCCTGTGATAGACTGGCGTCCTGTCCAGGGTGGACCCCGCCTCACGCCCGATGTCAGCCGGGATCGGCTCCAGCCCCCCTGCGACCCCGACAGGGTTGAAGATGAATGAATGAATGTGCAAACGTCCGGCCGCGAGAGCTGCTAACCAAAAGTCACACTGCCTCGCTTTAAAGTTGAAGTTTCCGGGTTAAACAATGGAATCAAATCCCACTGAAGGGAAACAAATGTCCTGTGTGTCAGAGGATGGTGTTTCCCTTTTATCCACCATAGTATTTATCGTGTTAGGACAGTTGTTGGATTACTCTCAAACTTCTTTTCCTCTCTTTCTCTAATCTTTATCTTTATCTCTCTCCTCACACATTCCTCCCTCCCTCTTGGTTGGAACAGCAAGGGCTAGAAGTGAGTAGTCACCGAACGCTGGCTGCATGCTGCATGTCTTGTACGTCTTGTAAAATAATAGAAACAAGGATTGCGCCATTATTAGAGTTAATGCTAGGCCAAAGTACTATAACCCATAAGGTTAATTACATGTGACGTCAGTTATTGTAAAGAAACTCAACAAGTAAATCCATATTTGACATTTCCACATCCTAATGGCGATCCCCGTTTCACCGGTGCATGAGGTGGGGCGTGATGTCAGCTGTGTCACGTACATGGGCCAGATAAATCATGAACAAAAGTGCTGCTGGAGCATAACAACAAATCAGAATTCCCCGTAGCTTCTCTTCAAAGTCAGGCAGAAAACACCCTGACTGCAGAGCCTGCGCTATAATTGGGAGAAAAGACTCCCGCTCTATATTTAGCTGAGATACTGCAATGTCTGGGTGCTCCCGCTCCTCTAAGACTTTGCTTTCACATGACATGTGCTGATGACTAATGGCTTTTCGCTCTGTTTGTGTGAAGACAGAGATTTAAAGAAAATAAATGAATAGCAGCCTAAAAATACCCCGGCGGCGTGGATGCTCATATGGTAATGAAAACAACCGATCCACATGTAAGCTCCTGCACTCTGGAGTAGGCGAGCACATGTGGGTCAAAAGCAGGAGGGATAAAAAATGAACAGGAGCTGATGTTTGTTTAATGGGGAAAGCTGCTCTGGCAGGCGTCTACATTGGAAAACAATGAGGAGGAACATGTAGTTGTAGTCGCTGCAGCGCTATCCCTCAGTAGAAGGCTGTAACACATGCACAGGAAGGATATCAAGTTTTCTGGAAACGCAGACATATCACCGAGACATTCCTGAAGACGAGGGTGGCGACCGACGCCTACGCCCGTGCTAGGCAACACACATTCTTTAGGCCCGTGGGAGTGCCTTTTTTAATCTTGTGTCAGAGCCCAGCTTACCTCAGAGTCAGGAAAACAACAAAATTCAGCCTTTAATCAGGTCCATATCTGCCCATCGGTCTGCTATCGACCAGACGATCGAAAAACAATCCTCGGTTTCGCCAATTAACGCCCGTTCCCACGGCACAGCGACTTACTGTTGCTGTTTGACACGTTAGATTAAGATGCTGTCGGAGAGGAAGATGGAGCTGGAGCGGCGGGTGCACGCCATGCTGGAGGAGAACGAGCTGCTGCAGAATACAGTGGACGACCTCCGAGAGAGGACACTGGTGTTGGAGAGGCATTCTCACGAGAAGGACCTGCAGGTACGGACACATGACACAGGGCTCTGTTAGATGACAGATCTTTGAGGAATAGCTACTGCCTCTGTAGATGTATGACCTACAAAGCTGACGCGTTACGCTCAACCGACCCATCAGACCTCTGCAGACCTCACTGTATACTTTCTTATGATTTATATTTCATTAAGTACAGACAAACTTTTACTTTTCTACCCAATCAGAAGCACTACATGGTGCAATGTGTAGGGAATCAGTCCGTACATACAGCCTTGGTTTGAAGAAAGAAATGTCTCTATTACATCTGTGGACCTGCTTTCAAAAGTCTTCAATGGCCGGGCACTCCCACAGGGCATGAAATAAAGTGCCCTCTGAGTTTGGGGCCTGAAACTTTGACCTTGCGCTATGTTTTGCAATGTTCAGTCACGATTTTGCCTCCTTGGATGTGTCCAGTTACGGCAGAGCCAGCTGGAGCTTCAAGAGGTTCAGGTGTCCCACAGGCAGCTGACCGCTCGGCTGGAGGAGTTGTCGGAGGAGCACAGCCTCCACGGCCTCACCCCGCACCCGTCCAGCCTGCTGTGTGAGATAGAGCAGAGCATGGAGCAGGAGGAGCAGGAGCAGGAGCGAGAGCAGGTAGAGACAGTAGGATTGGTGTTTGACTCAAATCACTGTGAAATACTTTGCCGCGCTTTTCTGAACACCCTTCGTCCCCTGTCCGCGTGTCCGTTTAGCTGCGTCTTCAGCTGTGGGAGGCCTACTGTGAAGTCCGCTCGCTATGCTCTCATCTCCGGGGAAACGACGTCACGGACTCGGCGCTGTCCACCGACTCTTCCATGGACGAGTCCTCGGAGACGTCGTCAGCCAAGGATGTGCCTACTGGGAGCCTCCACACCAGCCTGCTGGAGCTACGGAGGCTCACGCAGAATCTGCTGGATGGCAACGAGTCCACGGTAATGAACAACACACTAACGAGTCAGCACTGTCTAAATCAATTATGTAATGTCTCATTTTGGGCTCGCGTAATTTTCTAAGAACTTCCCTGGAAGGATTATGTAATTTGGTGTTATTATAGGGAGGAAAGAGACAATGACCCTAGACTGTGGGAAATTATATAGTAGCTCTAGAGGCGTAAATTCTGTCAACTCTGAGCTTGTTTTCTAAATTAAATGAGCATGTTTACAGTGGCAGATTGAACAAGTTTTACCATGTTTTCCAGGGTTCGTACGGGGGCTTGAAATCCTTGAAAATGCTTGAATTTGAATGTTGTGTTTTCGAGGTTTGGAAAGCGCTTGAATTTTGGATTCAGTGCTTGAAAATGCTTGAAATTCTTCTGCATTTCTTTCAAAACAAATAGCTATAGAAGTGTTTAATTTAATTGTTTATCCTTCTGTTATTACAAAACACAATTTTAGTTGTTTATAGCATAATATAGTCACTTTTAACGTGGTAAAAGAAGAAATAATTTATGTATTTGCAGAAATATGTCATTAACCGCAGCTGTAAGATGCTGGAAACGCTTAAAAATGGACCTTGAAAGTGGTAGAGTTTGACCCTGATTTTTAGTCATTTCAGTGTTGCACAATAGCAGACTAATACTGATAAGGGTAAAGAACAAAAAGTCAGCATTATTCTAAGTTTTAGATGCAATATAAACAATTTACCAACTGGTACTTAACTCACTTTAAGAAGAAGAAGAATTACTTTATTAATCCCGCAACGGGGAAATTCGATTTTTTCACTCTATTATTATTAATCATGTTACACACACAGGCCCGAAATACACACACATGCACAGACAGGACCTATATACATGCAATTAACGGAGAGATGTTAGAGCGAGGGGGCTGTCAGTGACCAGCGCCTCGAGCAGTTGGGGGTTCGGTGCCTTGACATTGAAAGCGCTTGAAAAGTTCTTGAATTGGACCTTGGGAAAAGTGTACGCACCCTGATTTTTAGTCATTTCAGTGTTGCACAATAGCAGACTGATACTAATGAGGGTAAAGAACAAAAAGTCAGCATTATTCTAAGTTTTAGATGCAATATAAACAATTTACCAACTGGTACTTAAGTCACTTATAGTGATGCTAATGTCACTTTGACTATATGAGTTGTTGTTTCAGGTTTGCTCTAATAAATGCAGACTGTTTTCGTGGTGCTCCCTCCAACTCCCACTCTGAGGGGGAGTTCCTGAGCCGAATTAACTCCAGATAAGAATAAAGAAAACACAAGTTTCTTTCTTTAAAGTTATTAAGAACTTCTGGGAGCCATAAAATAAAGTGACACCCCCTGTTGCAAAGTTGGTGACGTTGCAAAATTGAAACAAAGACGTTTTAAAAATCAGCTAACTCGATAATCCTTTGACAGGATGGAGCCTCTGTGGGCCTGTTTTTCTGTAACAAGCGGTGGGTGGTAACAGCACATATAGGTACAGTGAGGTTGTGTTGTGAAGTGGTGTGTGTTGTGTTTTGAAAGGGCTCGCGGCGCAGTGATGAGGAGGCTCTGGAGGAGCAGGCGAAGAAGCAGGGAGAGGAGCTGAGGGAAGTCAGAGAGCTGTACGAAGCTGAGCAGGACAAAACACGCAGCAGTGAGGGCGAGGTGCTACAGCTGCACAATCAGGTACTGGCTTCAGTAACATGACTGTGCTCACACATACGAGACTCTATGTACAGTATGTGTGCAGCAATGAAACATGAAACAATCAGGTGATACACTAAGGGCGCACTCACACTGTCCATCCGTACGGTGCTCGAGCACGTTTAACGGCTAATGTCTAGTTCCTTTGACCAGTGTGAGTGCAACCGTACCGCGGCCTGTCGATCTGCTGCAGGAAATACTTACTATGGATAAGTGCCTCATACTCAACTCCACTTAAAAACATCCAAACTATCCCTCTAAGGAGGGCTCGTGTGTAATATAACTTTCAGACAACACAGTGCTGCAGACGTAGTCCTCACCAGTTTATGTGCCACTGAAGTTGATGTGTGTTGTCTGTAAATGTGGGACATTTCTTCAACCTTGTCTTCTTTCTGCCAGGACAGCTCGATTTCTCCTGTAGGTTTAAAGCGCCATCTTAGATGATTCACACAGAACAGACTCCACGCACACAGATCGGTTGTTCTCCTGCTGAACTGGGTCGACGGATGATCAGTCTCACACGCGAGCACCCCTCAGTATAACGTGGACTCCAGAGACTGGATGCAACGTTGAATTCATGAGGCCTGTCTCTCACACATCCCTGTCATTCTCCCATGTGACCTGCAGATGGCGCTGCTCTCCGTAGAGATGTGCTCTCTCCAGGAGGACAACGAGCGGATAAGGACGATGGCTGAAGTCCGAGAACCCAGCGAGCAGCTCCAGACTGCTATCAGAGACAGAGACGACGCCATAGCCAAGTAGGATCACATCATAAAATATTTAGATATGCAGATTGCAACTGAACTGAAAGGTCGTCAATTTCAGTCAAAAGCAACTGGACTTGGTTATTTGTCTAGGGAGACGTTTCACCTCTCATCCAAGAGGCTTCATCAGTTCATGTACGCATCTGACCAGACTGGGACTGTAAACAATTCCTTAGAAAGTTATTCTGCATTCATCCCCATGTGCGTCTCTGTGGGGCCTTAATACTGGTAGGAAGTCACTAGTTGCTCTATCTGCGTGTGTTGCAGGAAGAAAGCGGTGGAGATGGAGCTGGCCAAGTGTAAAATAGACATCATGTCTCTGAATAGCCAGCTCCTGGACGCCATCCAGCAGAAGCTCAACCTGTCGCAGCAGCTGGAGGCTTGGCAGGTGGGTCAAAGGTCACACGCGATACATATCAGTAACAGCCTTTGTAACAGCTATTTTAAGGTTGTTACTTAAATAAAGTACTTCCTGGATTAATTGTGTTCATCCAACTAGAGATGAAATTATTAAACAGACTATAATATATAAGAATGAAAGACGTTTTCCTTCCCTTCCCCGTAACTTGTGTCTATTTTAACACTTGTAGCATCAGTGCACATACACTAAACCACTCAATTCACTTCAGAGGGTGCATGGCAGCTGCTTGTCTTTGATGGGTGTCCATAAGGAAACATATTAGATATGTAGCCTGAGGACACTCTGCGTGTGTCTCTGCGTGTGTGTGTGTGTGTGTGTGTGTGTGTGTGTGTGTGTGTGTGTGTGCGTGCGTGCGTGTGAGTGTGTGTGTGTTCCCTCCCCTCCCCTCCCTCATCTGTAACTAGCAGCTCTTTCCTCTCTCTTCTCCCTGCCCACAGTTTGCCTCCTCAGGGCTCTTTACTGTTTGGCTCTTGTGGTTTCTGATCTAGTGGCCTTTCTCAGCTTCCGTACCACCCTTTCTCCCCCTGTGGTACCCCCCCTTCTGCCTTAGAGGTGAGCCCGAGCTGTGCCATCTCGCCGTTTCACTCCGCATTAACCCGACTACGCCACGCTGAGCCCATTCCATGCCACGGTTAACTGACTCAGGAGAAACGCCCATCTCAGCTCCCTTTTCTCTCCGATACCATTACCCACCACAGAGAACTATCCAAACCCACCACCACTCTCTCTCTGCCTCCTCTCTCCATACACCTGTAGCCCCTCAAGGTTTTTAGGAGATCGGTTACTGGTCAGCCTACCTACACCAAAATCAAATAGAGCCTGGGTGGTTATATAAATGCCACTAGGCGACACCCACAATAAAAAGACTAACATTCTACCAATTAAATGTGTATATTCATATTCTAAGGACCAGTTTTTAGTCTCCATTCACAATTGTTGCCAACTGATTTAGCCCTCTGGTGGCTTTATCTCTCAAGAGGTGCTAACAGCCACCGTGGCAACTTTTTCCATCCAAAGTCAAAGTATTTGGTGCAAGTTAGAGCAGTAGGTCCCGCTCCACAGGGTCAAACGGTGAATCCCATGATGGTTGACAGGATAGGAAAGAGAAAACATTTCTACAGCACTAAATTATGCGTCAGACTTTGCTCCAGTGTTTGCATTTTCTTGTGGATTTTACCTTTTAATCAAATGACAACACTGCAAATCTGAGTCCAGGTCGTATAAGTTAAGCAGCAAACCATCTACCAGAGGTGACATGTGACTTGATCAATGCGTCCGATCTCCTCAGAACTTCCTGTACCGCCCCACTGTACGTCCCCTCTGTGTGGCATTGTTCTCTGCTGTCTGTCTTTCTCTCATTCACTTCTCTGTCCGTGGCTTTAGGATGATATGCACAGAGTGATTGACCAGCAGTTGATGGACAAGTACCAGGACGAGTGGCGCTCGGCCCCTACCTCCCTGTCGGGGTCGTCGAGGGCCCACGGCGGTCAGTCCTCGAGAAGAGCTCAACGCTTCTCCGACCGCGACAAGAGACTTTTCTCTTTTTTCAAAAAGAACTGAGCCCCCGTTGGATGGTCCTGAGCACAGCAGACACGCAGAGACAGGCGAGGGAGAAGGAGGGAGAGGGTGACGTCACAGTATGGGGGTAACAACACAGCCAAAGATGGGCAGTGGCACACACTGAAGGTTTTTTTGGGGGGAGGGAGGGGGGGTCATTTTGCACTTTATCCGTCCCATTACTCTTCTACTTGCTGATTAATTGGTGACTTCTGACAATGAGGGATAGAAACATAAGACCAGGACTTCCCCAGAGGCTTTGGCTTCAGCCCCCTCATAGAAAGTTATCGGACCTACACGAACAGGGTCACAAAGTTTACCTCCAAAGAGGAAGGTTTCCTTGTAGTGCCTACGACCATCTCTACTAGTCCACTGCCAGGTCTGTAGAGAGGGAACACTATGTACAAGCTGTCAATGCATCCCAGATACACGTATCAGGCCAAGGAGTCTGGGGAAAGACAGGTGGATGTATGGGACGTCGCAGGGTCGTGGGAGAAGATAAGGCTAGCACAGGGGTGTACGTCACAGTATGATGCTGCAGCCAGCCCATGTGGGTTCCCTCAGGTTTATTCATTTGTTCAGGGGATGGTCACAATATGAGGCAACAGCTTTGATGCATCACCGACAAAAAAAAGGTTTTCCACGGTGTCATACCACAGGCCCAAACTTCCAAACAATGTAAGAAGAGGAAAATTTTGTATTGCACTTTCATGAAGTTCGGGGACTTGCAATAGATATATCAAAGCTGCACTCGTAAATATTTTTATATGTGACATGTGGAAGGGGCCGGCTATAGTCAAACCCACACAGAATAATCTGCAGTTCCCCTCAGCTCTTCAGTGTTTTAGCCTTTTTTAGCTTATTGTTTTGGCAGGTTTTCAGCAAACAGCTCCTATAAACTGATTGAACTCTAAAACAAACAGCAGTCACACACAGGTAGCATCTAGCTGGTGACCGCAGTGGAGAATTTAGCAGCTAAAGAGGCAGAAAACAGACAGAAACAGCTAGAAAAAGAGTGAATATTGGCCTTAAAATGTGTTGAGTGGCCAGAAACATGACTCCAACTTATTATTATTATTTAAAAAAGGTGAATTATAATTTATTCTGACTTTTAGTCCATAAACACTGGATCCTACATTCCTACATGTTTTCACTAGGCCATTCCTGCTCAGTAAATGTCAGCATATTTTATATTTTACAAACACACAGCGTACGCTTTCTCTTATAAATCTGTAGTTTCCTAGCCCGCGTTGAAGTAGCCTTAATGACATCATCAGGGGTAGTATTCTTACATAACAAGTTAACTTAACAAAGCTCCGCCACAGGACGTTAAACAGATGGTTTTACGTGTGTAAAATGCCCCTTTGTACTCCTGTTTGTCCTCAAGAGTAAGGACATATATCACTGTATCGTGACTATCAAGAACCAAATGAGTCACTGAGAGGGGAACACAGGGTTCTGTCTGACGCGCTTTCTCCAAAAAGGAAGCGTGAAGCCGTCACTGTAGTCTGTGGGTGTCAATGAAAAGCACTTTTGTACGTACAGTTGCAGAAATTGACGATATGATGGTAACGAGCTTTAGCGGTCAACAGAAACATGAGCCCCCTGCCTCTCCACTCTCTGCATCAAGCAAACAATCTCCCAGTCAGACACAGGTGCAATCATCAAGCAATCAGCCAGCTCCAGTGACACACACACACACACACACGACTCCGCCCACACATAGACATATCTCCAGACACACTTATTACCTCCTAGTGACAAGCAACACATCCATGCCGCTACATTCACTATGGTTAATTCATGTTTCACACTGAAGTAAAGCAGAATGATGCCTGATTTGGGCAAAAGGATCCTTAAATAGTGTGCGTGTTTAAATTAAAGCACTTTTAAATTGGGCCTGTGGTTGATAGAGATGAGGCCTTCATGCTCCTCTCCAGCATCTGAATAAACCTGAGGCTGACTGAAGTTGGTGGCATCACATGTTCGGGTGGTGTCATAGTCCCACAGTTCACCTTATATTTAACATTTCAAATATTTCTATGTTTTTTAAAGAAAGAGACGCCGTCCGACATCGTCTTCACTATGTCAAGCATCTTCCTAGTTGACCAAATTTTCCAAAAATGTTTACATCAGCTTGAGAAGGAGGAAGAAGAACTATGTAGAATACGCATCGATCAATCCAGCTCCACAATAACGCGTTGGACTTCCTGTCATTAGAAAGCACGTCGCGGTACACAAACTCCGCTGAACCTCCTCTGCAGCGCTCAACGTTTGGTTCAACACTAACAGAAACGTTCTACCTCCATTCGCATCGCTTCAATCCTTCATGGGCACTTTGAGTTCGTAGCTGCCGGGCTTCCGTTTTAGGTGACATACCTGTGACTCCATCGCTAATGCAGTGTGTGTGGACCTGAACTCTCCGAGCATGATTGACGTACAGTGTGGGCACAGTGCTGTCTCACGTCTGTCTGTGTTTAAACTCATGTCTAATGCAGCTGTGCAAACCTATGCAGAGGTCATCTCAGCTGGTCGTTGGGAAGGATCAACCCAAAGAATGATTTTTTTATAACGAGTCGAATAGGTTTGGACGAAATCCTTATATTTATAAGACAAAATGCATACCTTTTGAATGAAAATCTTTTGTTTTAGAGAGAAATATACCTGTACGTTGTTGTTTCTAGGCAGTTTTTTTCTTCTTTGTGTGTGTTTTAACAGTGGGCAGGAATTCTACTGCTGACATTATCACTTGTACGCGCGTCTATTTGAACGTTTGAGTGTGGCAGGGAGTAAAGCTGGCAAGAGATTCATGAGTACTTCTAAGTTTCTCCAAAATGATTCACCCATATGATGTGTAACTTATCAGGAGGACCCATAGAGGCCTCATGAATCTCAGTTATTAATCCAAGCGTGCCCCATCAATTGCAAATTCAGTTGACAGACATAGGTACATAGGTATAGGAGTAGAGCCACTGCTCCTTTGCGTTGAAAGGAGCCAGTTGAGGTGGTTCAGGATCATCTGGTAAGGATGAACGTGTGCCTCATTAGAAAGCTCTACCTCTGCTCCTGTGTGGATTCAAACATTCAACCTTCCCACCAAGAGTTAGTAGTGTAGGATTCCAATTCATTCATTCATCTTCAACCTCTTGTCCCTGTCGGGGTCGCGGGGGGGGGGGGGCTGGAGCCGACCCCAGCTGACATCGGGCGTGAGGCGGGGTCCACCCTGGACAGGACGCCAGTCTATCACAGGACACATAGAGACGAACAGAGACAGACAACCATTCACACCTACGGGTGATTTAGAGTCATCAATGAACCGAACACCTGCACGTCTTTGGACTGTGGGAGGAAACCGGAGAACCCGGAGAAAACCCACGCAGACACGGGGAGAACATGCAAACTCCACACAGAAGGGCCCCAGCCGGGATTCAAACCAGGAACCCTCTCGCTGTGAGGCGACAGTACTAACCACCACACCGCCATGTAACCTCTTCCAATTCAATTCAATTGTATCTATAGTGTCGAATCATAACAAAAGTTATCTCAGGACACTTTACGGAGTAGGTAAAGACCACACTCTATGACTTATTCATGAACCACAGCTGCGGCACGCTTGGATTAAACCCCAGTCACTCCTGCGAACCACCAGACTGTCATTTGTGTCATTTTGCATTTGTGTCATTTTGCATTTTTGTTAGAGAAACACTACGTTGTAACATTACGTGTGTCATGTAACTGTCCTCGTTTTGCTGAAGACTGTCACTCCGACACTGTCGACTGTACACATTCATTGTTTTCATCGAAAGCGTTTTTAAATCACCGTCTGCCGCGTGTTTGTGTGGTAACCGTCCTGATGCTGCAGTGTGTGGCTCCAGTGTGCGTTGCATTGACACACCAACACGTCACCGAGTGTGTTTCCTGTCGCTTGTCTCCACGCGGTCGGATGTCGTTTTGGTATTTCGTGCTCTCGGCCGGCTCATTGTGCTCCGTGTGAGTGCTTCCATTCACCACTGACTAACGGCACTGTTTCAGTCCCAGAGCGCTTCAAACTATTCAAAATATTTATCATGCAATTTTCTGAGCATTTTGGGGATTTTGTTTGTTTTTGTACAAATAAATACTTTACAATCTGCTCGTCTCCACTGACTCGACCTGGAAATACAGACGCTCTCCGTCTGTGGCTCTAACAAGCTGGGAGGGTCGAAGCTGAGCTGAAGGTGCTGGGAACACTCTGCTGGAACAGGACAACACCAGCATCTATGGAGAGTTTGATAGATAGAGAGAGAGACAGACAGATAGATGGATGGATAGATGGATGGATAGATGGATGGATAGAGAGATAGATGGACGGATAGATAGATGGATAGAGAGATAGATGGACGGATGGATGGATGGATAGAGAGATAGAGAGAGAGAGAGATGGACGGATAGATGGATGGATAGATAGAGAGATAGATGGACGGATAGATGGACGGATGGATGGATGGATAGAGAGATAGAGAGAGAGAGAGAGATAGATAGATGGACGGATAGATGGATAGAGAGATAGATGGACGGATAGATGGACGGATGGATGGATGGATAGAGAGAGAGAGAGAGAGAGATAGATGGACGGATGGATAGAGAGATAGATGGACGGATGGATGGATGGATGGATAGAGAGATAGAGAGATAGATGGACGGATGGATGGATGGATAGATAGATGGATGGATAGAGAGATAGAGAGATAGATGGACGGATGGATGGATGGATAGAGAGAGATAGATAGATGGATAGATAGATAGATAGATAGATAGATAGATAGATAGATAGATAGATAGATTTTAAATGAGGTCATTGTAGCAGCAGTACAAAACAATAAAAAATACAATAAAAAAAACAGTAAATTTAAAACACTATAAACAATCAGATGCTTAATCGTTCCAGATATTATATCATATTAAATATTAAATACTGGGCAGAACGGAACTAAGTGGATTTTAAGGTACAAGCTAAAGAGAGAAAGGTGCATTTTTAATGACAGTGGTAGAATTTAAGTGATAAGTCACTTAAATGCTGTGAGTGAAGACGTGAAGATAAAACAAAAGCAGAGGGGAACAAGTTATAAAGTGGAATTTATACAAAAGGATCATTTGTCATGGTCGTTACAATGGATCAACACCAAAACACATAAAGAGACAAACAGGTTTGAGTGGAACATTTATAAAATACTTACCTCTGAATGAAGAGTGTTGAAGAGTGTGGCTCTGTAAAGGGCCGTTCCAGTTGTTCCACCACTTTAGTTCAGACTGAAATTGTCACGTGTGATGACAGCGAACACACGGAGGAGGGGACCCAAATGCAGACACGGATCTCAGGAGACGGTATTAACAAATGTAATAAAACTTATTTACAAAAGGTGCTTTAAACACAAAGAGAACTGATACAAACTGACACGATGAATGGATACAAGAGGACAGGTACACAGGGAGACATCAGGGTGTGTAGAGGGTATGATCCGGCCCCAAGTGAGGCTCAGTGCCGGGTTAATATACAGAGTGGCAGGTGATCAATGCTAACAAGGATCACTTGCCAGGAAAACAAACTCAAAACCAGAGAACAGAAATGGGGAGCCTGTGAATGTTGTCATGTGTCCAGGTCGTCGTTATCCTCAAAGCAATTTCAGTCCAAAGCAACTGGACTTGGTTATTTGTCTAGGAAGAGGCTTCATCAGTTCATGTACGCATCTGACCAGACAGGGACTGGACCAGGACCAGGACCAGGACCAGGACCAGGACCAGGACCAGGACCAGGACCAGGCTGGGACTGGACCAACTAACTGGTGTGAGATCCAGGTATTTAACCTCTCACAAGGCCGATGATGTCACTGGAACCCTTTGTGCTCCAAGTGCCAACGACCATCGTTGGAGTGACAGTCGTTGGTGGGCAGTTGGTTTCGACTTCGTTAGTGCTCTATTGAGTTCTTAACGACAGTCGTTGGAGTCACAGTCGTTGGGGTCACAGGAGGCCATTTGTGAACAGTTGTTCTTGGGGTTAGATTGTTGAATCTCCTTACAGAAGGCTTCTGTAATCTGCAATTTTCCGAGCCAACCTTTCCTGTTCCCGCACCATTTTTAGGGTTGCCGACCCAGATTCTTGTGAAATAAGCCTGTGATTGTTCTCATTCGTCCAGGTCATCGATATCCTCAAATCAATTTTAGTCAAAAGCACATACAGAAAAGGGGGAGAAAGGGGGAGCACATACAGAAAAACACCGACAGAGGGAGACAACAACAACGAGTAAAGAGGAGAGGAAGAGACTGTCCAGAACTAATCACGACAGAAATAGCTCAACAGCCGTCAGGTGAAGTGACGTGGATCGGGATTGGATGCAGAAACCCACGGTGCCCTAAGGACTTTGGTGCGACCCGGACTTTCACTGTAATGCCACTGCCAGGTGGAGGTTTTCACTTATCCTGTGAAGTACCTCAACACGGATGGACAAGGATGACAACTTCCTTTCTTTACACAATCAGTGCTGAATACCCCGGCACATGGGCCTGTGTAGACCCTAAGTCTAGTGATGTCCAAATGTTTCATGAAGCTTTTTCATTATTCTCCACTAGATGGCGAAGGGGGCCGGACTAAGAATGGTTCACCTGTTTGGGCAGATGGGGCTCATAGCCTTGGATGGCAACCCGTCTAGGAGAAGGACACTCTGATCTAAAACCGGGGCTGTGAGGAGTTGCGCCCCACAGTTCGCTATCAGCATAGTAAAGCCAACCATGGAGTACAGCGTCATCCCAAATCCTATACTTCCAGTGGCGGGAGTCCACAGGAACATCGCGGCGGACGGTGGAGGACCAGCACCACCATGACTACAGGGCCTCAAACCCTGGGCTTGTCCCAGGGTGGGTCCTGTCTGATCACAGCACCCCGTCCAATGCACTCATGCGCTGTCAGAGACCGTTTGTTATGGGAACCGACAGCGCAACCTATGGGAAGCTCTCTGTTCAACAAAGGGTCGAAAACACACTGACGCCCCATTCACTGAGCCCTTTTCTTTAAACCAAGAGCTCCATTTAGTCACCAAATACAACTAATGCTTCATGAAGCTTCATATGGACATCACTACCTGACTCTACACCCTGACCCTGACCCTAACTGTGACCCCTAACCCTAACAAAATGCTGATTTAAATCAGCGAAGGCAGAGGCCCATGCGAGCAGGGAAGATCGGACCAGTTTGGGGAAAAAGGGTCGGGAAAATAGGACCCGGGGAGGATGACCCCTGCTGGTGTTAGCATTTAGCTTGAAGCACTGTGTCTTGGTCCCAGCGGCTAGAATCAGTTCTGAAATGAAAACTGGGGACATTTCCAGTTTGGTGGTCATCCATCCATCTTCAACCGCTTGTCCCTATCAGGGTCGATCCCAGCTGACATCGGGCATGATACACGCTGGACAGGACGGCAGTCTATCACAGGACACATAGAGACGAACAGAGACAGACAACCATTCACACCTACGGGTGATTTAGAGTCATCAATGAACCGAACACCTGCACGTCTTTGGACTGTGGGAGGAAACCGGAGAACCCGGAGAAAACCCACGCAGACACGGGGACAACATGCAAACTCCACACAGAAGGGCCCCAGCTGGGATTCAAACCAGGACAGGAACCCTCTTGCTGTGAGGCGACAGTACTAACCCCCACACCACCGTGTCGCCTAGTTTGGTGGTCAGTATATCATTAAAATATTAAATGTGATTATCTCTAAAATCAAAAGGGGGCCCTTTCTGCTTTAATGTTTCTTGACCATGGCAACTGAGACCTCAACCAGTACGGCTCTGCTGTCCGGTCTGCCATATAAAATATGATTTCACCTCACAGCCTGTTTCTAACAGTTATCTAAAAGTGGGAACATGAAACCCTTTAAAAGTGTCACATTAAAACACTATTTAGCTGTGGAACATACAGTAGATACGCTCCCCTCTGCAGCTCCCACACCGAGCTGGGTATCCAACCTCAGTATTTGAGCACTGACCTAAATGTGTTACTGCATCGAGCAAATAAGTGTCAAATATTTAAAGTTTGCATCGTATTCTGATCCAAACCAAATCTGAGCTTTATACAAATGCTCCAAAGATGTAAACAACAAGAAATATCAAATGTTACATTAAGGAGCAAAGCACAAGTACACCTACTGGATTGGCCAGATCCACTGGCAGCCCCCTCGCTCTGACATCTCTCCTTTAATTGCATGTATATAGGTCCTGTCTGTGCATGTGTGCATGTGTGTGTGTATTTCGGGCCTGTGTGTGTGTGTGTAACATGCATAATAATAACAGAGTGAAAAAATTTAATTTCTCCTTACGGGATTGATAAAGTAATTATTCTAACATCATAGATGGCACAGATGGCACGTTTCTTTTCACTGGTTTCTTTATTTTTCCCACATCAGTCAGTCAAGAAAAATCACAGGGGGGCCTACGGACTTTAACAATGACTCTGCTCCAGTAAATACGGCAGTGTGCATATAGGGCTATTGGTTACACCTGTGTTTGACAGGTCAAAATGTCTAATCAGCTCTCATATCTGAGCCTGCAGTACTGACAAACCCATGCTCTGCCTTTGCCCATCAGCAAGGAGCCAGGTTTGACGTTACCGTGTGGAAAACAGCTCAACTCTAAATAACTGATGGTGGCAGGGGACAACGACGTAAAGACAGAAACACACTGATTGTCATTAGTTTGTTTTTAAGACGCGTGGCTGGAGGGTGAAGACCGGAATCCCTCTCATAAACGTGATCACCTCCCCGCGTAACACCGAAGACAGACAGGCTTCCAAAGACCAGTGCACACTTCCTCCCGTACGACTTTATTCACAGAGAGCAAAAATTAAAAAGACACAGGTTTAAAATGACGTTAAGACCGAGCCTCAAATCAGCGACACACGAGATCAGTCATTATGTGTCAAATATTTATTCCTTTAAAACGTTTATTACTGATTAAATTCATGTAGGGAAAAAATGAATAGTACATCTCTTTTTCTCCAGTGTACAGCAAACCACAGCTGACGAGTGTTTCCATCATAGCACGAGGGGCATGTTCAACACATGCGCTCGGGCGTGCTAATTATGTGTGTATGTTCTATACTGAATATAAACACAAATATATTTATATATACATACACGTAATGAATAGAAATCATAAGGTGTGAGGGCCCTGGAGGTCGCGGTGACCTCTTAACACGTATCAGGATCGTAAACCGACCGTCAGAGTCTGAAAACTAAAAAGCGCGGCCGGGCGCCTACAGCTCTCTCCGTTGATTTCTCTCCCAATTCAAAACGTGTCAATAACAGACACCGTACGACGCTTCGGCCTCTGACAAACCCTGGCAGTGCACGTGGAGAGAGAGAGGAGCTTAGGCCCCGAACCCACTGATGGATCCAGTGGTGCAGTTCAGCCCCCTTTGTTCTTACGTTAACGGTCCCACTGTCTGTCGCACTCTCACCGCGGATGCCAAAAACACTGTCCGGTAACACTTCAATTGAACAGGTAGCGCGGGGGTCGTGACGGAGAAAAGCAAAGCAAAAACATGACATCAGACTTGAACATTAGTCACCTGTTAAGAGGATTCTGCGAGCTGAGAAAATACAGTCAGTCTTACAAGGGGTCTCAATGTTAAGTCAGGCATTACCTTTTACACAAACCCCTCAAACAAAGTGTTACATGCACAAAAACAGGGGCAAAGACCACAGTCTGCTATGGGTCGGAGGTCTCAGCGACGACAACGAGAAGCCGGTTTCCAGAGCGAGAGCCTCCCTGTGTTCATTGATGGACCGAATGCAGGAGGTGAGTCCGCCACCGCGGTGAGAGGTGCTGATATGTGGGTGTCAGGGGGGTGGGGGGGGAAGGCCAGTGGCTGCAGAAATATAGAGGGAAATAGGGAGAGGGCGGGAGCGCAGCCCTGAGCGCTTCCTGAGGACACAGCTGGGCCCAATCAGAGCCTGACTCACACTGCTGCGCGGTCACCCGGGGACCACTACGGCAGCAGTCCAAATGAGAGGCATCACTCACCTCCTAATATATATATTTTTTCTATAATATTGGCAGTATCGTTTTTTTTTTTTTAAACAAAAAGATGGAGGAAGAGGTTTAAAAGCGAAGCGTAGTAAGACTGCAGTGAACGGTGCCGTCAGAGCCCGACGTCCCGGAGCTCCGGGGAGCGGTTCGACTGCTCTGCTGCACTTAAACAAAAAAAAAACAAAATCAAATAAAAAAAGAAGACGAAAACAAATCAAATAAAATCAAATATCGTTGGCTCAGCACTACTGGAGGTTAAAGAGGATAGAGTGGGACGCTTGGCAAAGTATAGACAGAGAAAAACAAAAACATGAGAAGTCACCAGTTCTGTCCATCGGATTAGTTTTCTAAAGGTCGCCTACCAATCATCATCATCTTCATCATCATCATCATCATCATCATCATCATCGTGTGTGTGACCCCCCCCCCCCCCCTCCCCTCCCCTCCCCCGACAACAAGTCAAATAAAACAAATCTAGCAGTTCATGATCTCTTGGCGTGAGCGTTGGCAGCACAGGTGTCTGAAATGTTGACACGGTAGAGGTGGTGTGACCTTCACTCTTACTCAGAAAACCCCTCCCAACCATCGAAACCACCCCCCCACCCTCCAAAAATAAAACTAGAAAGAAACAAATCCAGAAAAAGGTGAACCCTCCTTCTCCTCAGGCGCAGAGTCTGACTCGACTCTGAATGTCCCGTGTGCAGTGGAATGAGAAGGAGAGGTGGGATACTGAGTGTGGGGGGTGATGTGGGGAGAAACCGGAGCATTGCGGCGGCGCGCTGTCGGCTCGCACATCCTTTAAGAAAGGAGGACCTCGGGTCAAGAGCGCCCCGTCGGCTGAACTCCAAATAAAACTCGATCTGACGTCTAATAAAATCTGTACACTTGTTTTTTTTGAAGTCTTCATGATTAGCTTGTCCAAAGGGGACATGTGTGTTTTCCCATTTATTTTTATTTTATCTTTCACCGTATATTTATTAAATCTTTAATTTAAATGCTCTGAGTCCCATCTTGTGTGTATGCGTGTGTGGAAGAAAAGACGCCGCCCGGCCTTTTGCAGATGGCGTTTGATGGAGTTTGCTAGCAGCACTTTTTCTTTCGTTTACTGTTCCGGGTGAGTTTGACCACGTCGTTCTGTTGCTGCTGCTGCTGCTTGGCTAGCACCTCCTTCTTGGCTCTTAGCACTAGCTCTGTGATGCAGTTGAACATCTGCAAGGGGACAAACGGACAACCTTTGGTGAGGACAGCAAACAGACTAAAGGAAGAGAGCTTCTGTTTAAAAAAAATATCAACTGTGACTGGTATCTGTGCGATTATCCCATCAAACCCGTTAACATCTTTGCATTTCATTAAAGGGACAGGTTGGGGGATATGTTTATTCTTGGATTAGATGAGAAGGTCAATTTCACTCTCTGTCTGTTCAATACGAAGTTAGGGTGCACTCACACTGTGCCTCCGTCCCGTGCCCCGTGCTTTAGGGTCCTTGTCCCCCCCTCCAGGCCCGTTTGTACTCACACTACCTGGGCCTCGGAGAATGCTTCTTGCTGCCTATACGTCATCACGCCTTAACACGTCACACGCATTGATTGACGTCATCGCAAAATCTTTCCATAGACCTCAGAGTTTTATAAAGGCCACATGCAGACACTGAACGCTGCTGGTGAGTGTTCACCGAACACGTTAGCTGTGTAGTCAGTCCTCTGTTAACGTAGTGCTATGTTAGCTACCGAGCTAATGTTGTCATGAGAACAACACCCACAGGCAGCACTTGGAAGCGCTCCTCAATTAGAGGTGCGGGTAGGCATACTTTGTTAGCATTACACAGGCCAGGTGTTTGCAGTTTTCATGCTAAGCTAAGCTAAGATAGCCATATAAATATGTCACATTGGTCTTTAGGAAATTCTGATTGTTATAAATTATGTTTTTTAATTTTCTGTAAGTAATCGATAATGAAAATAAACGTTGCAACCCTAAAGTGTATTATCCCATAAAGGAAGAGTCTGTCAATAAGCCCCTCCACATTCAGCACACTGGGACAGCCTACTGAGCGGCAGGTATTGCAGATATTCAGACACGATGTCTAATTCATGGCTTCAGCTGAGCTGCGCTGCATTCGCGGCACGTCCCAGAAACTCTGAACAAACACAACAGAAACAATGAGTTACCTCTTCAACATTGATGTTCTCTTTTGCACTCGTCTCAAACAGGTTAATTCCCATCTGCTCTGCAAACTTCTGCGCGTCAGTCGTCTCGACCACCTTGGAGTTGGGGTCGTCGTTTTTGTTTCCCACTGAGAACGGAAATATTAGAAATGTGATGTAACACACAAAGCCAGGAACAATTATTTCTATGCCTGCCAATAAAAAAAAGATGTGTACTAGATTTAAGGACTATTTTTAGGTGAAGGCAAGAAGACAAAAGCGCCTGGACTGTCTTTGAACACTGAAACGGTGCATACTCACCTAATATTCGGCACACGTCATCACAGTTCTGGTTGATTTCATGTAGCCATCGTTTGACGTTGACGAAGGACTCTGCACTCGTGACGTCATATACCACTATGACCCCATGCGTCCCCCTGTAGTATCTGAACATGCAGAGAGAGAGAGAGAGAGAGACAGTCAGCCTTTGACACAAGGTCACTGAGTCGCAGAAATCACAATTTGATCTAAAGAAAACGTACACACAGTGTCTCCTGCTGTTGCCAGGGGGTACTTGGTAAGTTTGTGGAGCAAAAAGAAGAAATTATGATTTGATTAAAGAATATATCAGCTGTAACACCTGAACACTACATGTTGGAGTTAAGTAAGAGTGTGTTCAAACTAGATAGCAAGGGAGCGCAGACGCTTAAACACGCAGCTATAGTAACTGGTAGAAATAAATAGCTAAAAGTAATGATTAGCTAAGACTACTGACTAAACCGTTTTAAAGAGTTAGCTAAATGTAATAGATAAATGGTTAAATAAAAGTAATGGCTGTTGTAAACTGTTTAATAGTTAGCTAAAAGTAATGGATAAAAAGTTGAAATAGTTAGCTAAGAATAATGGATAAACCATTTTAAGAAGTTAGCTAAAAGTAATGGATACATTGTTTTAAATAGTTAGCTAAAAGTAATGGATACATTGTTTTAAATAGTTAGCTAAAAGTAATGGATACATTGTTTTAAATAGCTAGCTAAAAGTAATGGATACATTGTTTTAAATAGTTAGCTAAAAGTAATGGATAAATGTTTGAAACTAGCTAGCAGTTGTATGACTGCAAAAATGATTACCCACTTATATGTAACCTTAGTGTTGTATTTTGGAACATATAATGGGAATTAAGGGAGTTCATCTGATGGGGTAGCGGGGTTAACTCTGACCGTCAGAGGTCTGAGGTCTTAGCTAGAACACCTGAACACCACATGTCATGAAGTGCATGAAAGCGAGTTAGCAAGCAACCAGAGAAGTAGAAACAGCTCAAAGTAATGAAGAAATAGTAGAAAATAGTGAACATCTGGCACTCTCTCGTCTAAAACGGTATCTTGAAGTAACTGCACAGTCATTCTAGAGGATTGCTTCACACTGAAATGCATCAGAACAGTGTGTGTATCTGCTTGAGTAGAGGAGGAAAGTCACAGAACTGAGACCAGCATCTGTCCCACTCAGACAACTAAACCAGACTGTGATGGACAGTTCAACTGTAAACCTGCAGCCGAGCATCAAACTGTGCAGCAGGCATCAGAAAGGGAGCATCCCCGGCGCGGCTGCACTCGCCAAGCAAATACAAAGAGCCCTTTGTCAAGCTTACTATGTGTGCGTGTGTGTTAGTGTTTCTGCCTGGCGTGACAGTGTGGGGATAGAGTGCGGTCTGAGCATGTCCCCGATGTCCAGCAGTGAGGGGTCACCAGACAGCAGGGGGGGTTGCCTATGTGTGGGGCCCAACCTGCCGTCCCCTTTTGGGCAGTAAAGCTCGGCACAAACGGGCTAATAAAACGTTAATGAACAGGAATTCTCCCTCACAAATCCTCAATCAAGGGGCGCTGACCGCATGATTCCTGGTTCAAGTCCGCATGGGGATATTTGCTGCATGTCACTGTCCAATTCTCTCACATCACATTTCCTGTCCGTCTTAACACTTTACTTGTAGAAACAAGAATTAAGTTGTGTTTATGGACCAAAACAGTAAATACTTGGGGTGAACCTGAAGCATCCCAAATTTTAAATCTGAAAAACAGCTTCGCAAAAAAAACAAGAATAAATGTCTTATCACAATAAAAGCATGAACTCACTAGATGAAGTGAGGAGTAAAAATAAAAACTCAAAAGCTGTATTTTATATTATTCTGGGACTCAAAGGTCATGATTTGAGCCCGAGGCTGATATAAGCACATAGCCACAGGCTCAGACACACAGCTACCACCCCGGGCTAGTGGATCGAGCAGGTCTCTGCCCAGGATCCAGCTCTGCGGAGAATTCATTTAGGCCCTAATGAGGCACCACGCCACTCTACTTCAGCACAGTGGACAATCGGGCTAAAACAGGCCGCCTGCTCGGTGGAGGGATTCCTTCAGACCTACTGGCAGACGTGTTTCTAAACTAGGACGGTGATACTCGTAAGGGGCTGAAGCGTTAGCTCTGCAGAATATTTCAAGCTTTCTGGTTGATTGTGGTGTTCTGATCGACCTCACTGCAGCGTGTTTTAGTACATTAGATCAACTATGTAACATGCCCTGACCTTGTTCAGGACAAAACTCACATGGCATGGACAGTGACTGTTCTTTTAATATCTTTTAATGAAGTGTAGCCTTCGTCTACTTCAGTCAAAGTCAAAAAGAGGTGAGCGGGTAAGAGGACTGCTGCTTGAGCTGTAGGTCACATCCATGCTCTTTCTATGAAAGCATCACCTCGTAGAGCAGCCAACTCTTATACACTGTGGGTGTCAGTTCTGTACTCTGTCAAGCCAGCCTATCCATGTAAATTAGACAGTAATTGAATGGCAAGTTTCATTAGCGTGAGACACTGAACCCGGGTAATTGGTTGTCAGACTCAGCGATGGACACTCAGGTAGAGGGGACAGCCTCGCAACAGGCGCAATCCTACTGCTGTTTATTCACAGAGAGGCTGCTTTAAAGCTGCTTATAGTAAATATTTCCATATTACCATGTGTGTGTAATGTGAAGAGGTCTTCATAAAGGCCTACTGCGCTTCATGCCGTCTTTCAGCTCATTGTTTTGGTTTAATGGTCTACAACCGTGTTGATTTGATTCACTCATCGGTGCTTTCAGCTAAAACTCTAGGGAGCGACTGTACACCGTCTGGTAAATGGTAAATGGACTTGTGCTTATATAGTGCCTTTCTACTTAAGGCGCTTTAACAGTGTTTGTCACATTCACACTGATGGCAGTGGACATCTACAGACCATCTAATCTAACCATTCACACCACATTCACACCCATGCGCAGCACGAGGAGCAATTCGGGGTTCAGTGTCTTGCCCAAGGACACTTCGACATGTGGAGGGGGGGAGATGGGGATCGAACCGCCAATCTCTCAAATGGAGGACGACCCACTCTCCCACTGAGCCACAGTCTGCCTGCTCAGCACCAAATAGCAAACAGACAGTTAGCAGTTAGCAGGTGAACATGGTGGAGCATTTAGCAGCTAAGGAGCCAGATATTCCCCTCTACTGACCCATAATGGTAAAAAAAAAGTTTGGTTAGTGAAAATTTAAACGTGCAGTTGGCAACATACGCTCTGATAGAACGACATAAATCATCCGGTTTTAGAAAAATAGCGCACCTCTACATGCACGTAGAATCTGTTGTTTGTTTTTCAAAAATCCACAGAGCCCGGTTCACCCTTTCCACTCAGCGCAGAGCTGACTCTCAGGGCGCACTCACACTATCCTCCCGGACCGAGACCCGGGCTTTAGGATACTTGTCCCCCCTCCCTCTCCCCCCCGCGCCCCAGCCCCGTTTGTACTCACACTACCAGGGCCTCGGCCAATGCTTCTTGCTGTCCATACGCCTTCAAGCCGTAACACGTCACACGCATTGATCGCGTGTGTGGCTTTGTTTACAAATCTTTCCACAGACTTCGGAGTTTTTGTGAGTCTTGTCGACTGTTTTTGAATATTTTCATCCGACCAAATCTGCAGTAAACACTCCACCTCCGCATCACACCAACGTGAACCTTTCACCGCCATTGTTGTTGTTGTTAAATGTCCGCGCATGGTCCCTCCTTCTATTTACATGTCCGAACAGGCGGACATAACGCTACTGCCGTAGGGCTCGTGCGCGTGCACGTGCGCACGCTCGTGCTCGTACATGTGCAAACGGCTCCGCTAAAGCCCACCTCTTTCAAGCGGGCCGTGGCGGCCCAGCTGGCCCCAGTTGAGCGCGGAGCGGGTGCGCTCACACTACTTAAAGGTACTAGACTTTAGCTGAAAAAACGGTTTTGGCCGCGGCCAAAAGGACAGTGTGATCACGCTGTTAGGCACAGTTAGCGCACATGCCACAGACCCCCCCCCCCCCCCAACCCAGCGCCTGTTACAATATCCCAGGCACATGCCTCAAGCTAGGCATATGCTAAATGATGTTAGCTGTTGCTATCAATGAGTAAGTTAGCCAGTCTACCTCCATGTCACATGTACTCCATGCTGTTTATTGATGAGAGAAGACAAAGGCGCGTTCAGAGGAATCTGGTGAACGTGCATTGACGAGCACTAGATTGGAGAGAGCGGGGGAGCTCGGTGGTAGAGGGGGAGGGGCGTGAGAGTTGTAAACATGTGAAATTTGACTGAGTCAGTTCGATCTGCCAGACTTGCTGACTACAGCTTTAAGATCTGGGACTAACGGATCTTTTCTTAAAAATGTAAAAAAAATGAAACACCTCTTCATGTTCTCACCTTTCCCTTGTGCCCTTGCAGCAGCAGCCATGCAGATAGTTTTCATTTTGAATTATCTGTCTCTTATCTCTGCCTCGACCCGAAAACAATGTCGTTTCCTATTAATTAATTAGACTGTGGCGGCCGCAGTTTCAGAATGAACCAAAAGTATTTTCACACTTCTCATAATAAGATGTTGTTTCATTTAATTTAAAAAATGTAGAAAAACATTTTCATGCTAAAGGGAAATAAAATAACATGACATGTGAAAGTGAAGCTGGTATTGTTTCACCTTATGAGTGTGTGTGTGTGTGTGTGTGTGTGTGTGTGTGTGTGTGTGTGTGTGTGTGTGTGTGTGTGTGTGTGTGTCTGTCATCATGGCAACATGTGGTTTAGTAAACACCTACTGTAGCGGGAAATACCACTGAGGTGTGTAGCTGAGATCAAAATGAAGCCCGAGTTTGAAAATTGGTGTGGTCCGAGCACGGGCGGCAGAAGTAGAGGGGTAGAAGTAGGGAAGGGGACGCCACCCCCACACCCCCATCCCACTTTAGGGCCCTGGCCCGATTTGGCGTTGCAGCTGGTGTGATCACGCAAAACTGTCTCCAGGAAGATCACATTCATTTTGCATCAACTACCTTTTATTGGCCACAGATGTAAAAGCAGTCACCTGGAGGCTAACTGCTGCTGCTTCTTCTTCTTCCAGTGACCCATTAAAACGTTACATGGACGTGATGTTATCCAGTCGTATTCATTAGCGCTGTGCTGTGAGCCGCAGGAGTCAAGCAAACGATGCCGTGTGTTTTGAAAGCTTGCCCAGCAGGGAAAGTGTTTCCATTCAAGAGTAGTGAGCGGCTGTGTTTGATTTGGGTTTGTTGTGACTAAAGTTTGGATTTACATTTCGCTCACGGGCCTTGTGATGGACACATGTATTTCTATGAGTTGGAACTCCAGCTGCCGTGTTTCGAGACAATACAAAGATAATGTGGGTTCAACAATTCGCCTGTACGGACCAAAACTACTTTCATACGTCAGCGTGAATCCACAGGCACAAGGATGCTGTGTGACACACGCTACAAGCATAAGAGGGTGATGACGCCCAGGCCTTGACGTCATGCAGCACTACAGAACGAGACCAAGAGCCTCCTTCTCACATCTGTAATTAGGAACTGTGGGGAATTCCACCCAGTTTCACAGAGCAGCACCGACTCATTCTTGTCGTCTACACATGGCTTCCTCAAATAAAACCTAAGCTGAGGACCACAAAGAGACTTTTTTTGGTTTCAGGTTCAATTGCTGAAATGAAAATGTCAAAGTTGACCTGAAAAGTTCCCCATGCAAACACGCTTGTGTATGTGGCTCTACTTACGTGGAGGTGATGGTGCGGAAGCGCTCCTGCCCCGCTGTATCCCAGATCTGGAGCTTCACCTTCTCCCCGTTGATCTCCACTGTCCGGATCTTAAAGTCCACACCGATCGTGGTGATATAGCTACCTGCAAACACGCATACCAAACACAAGTGAATGACCTACAACAACAAAAGGGAGAAAGTCTTTGAATGATGCTGCAGTGGTGAGGCGGAACTACCCACCTGAAAATGTGTTGTCTGCAAATCGCAGGAGGAGACTGCTCTTCCCCACTCCTGAGGAGGAAACACAAGAACAGGATGAGGTTCAGAGCACAACAGGTTTCTGATTTGACTCGTATGTTTCAAGCAAACGCATCAGGTTTGAGGGAAGGTTTTGTGCACCACGACATGTCGAGTTTCTGTAGAGTTTCGCTTTTTCATATTCTAGTTACCAAAGAGTAACGTCACGTGATGGCTGCAAACCAAAAACAAGATGTCAACACGAGTGGGTGTAATCCTTGTGTACATAAAGATTTAGTATTTCAAAAAAGTAGAAAGAGTTGTACCTGTTGCACAGTGTTTAGGGTTTTTATGGTAGGCAAAGATACGCCCTACGTGTTCATTTCATACGTCTTAATGACGCTTGTACCTACAGAGGTTTAATCGATGCAACAGCAGAACAAACAGCAGTTGGGAAGGCGTACATCAAAGCCACAAAGGCAAGACGACAAATGGAATAAATATATCTTTCTGGGTTCCTAAAAATACCGTTCTTAGTAATAAATAGGTTTTTAGGAAGACATAACAGTCACAAGTGATGACAGGAGAGGACAAAGCAGAGAGAGGAGGAGAGTGGGATTAAAAAAAAAAGGATGATAGATGAGAGGGATCAGTACTGACTTCAACAGATCAGTTGTCAGGTTACAGCTAGAGTTTAGGAAGTGACTCTGCTGCCCAGCCTGGGGTGGGGTGGGACTCAACCCACAGCCCTGTTACTTAGCCTACCTATTGTGTCATTGTCATCTCATGTTTGATTGGTCCCCACATAAAAGCTCTCAGGTTCCTGCGGCCTCCACACTACAGAGTTTTATTCAACCAAACAATAACCAAAGCTTCAAAGCAGAAGAGAGATCACCCTCTTTTTGTGCTTTTGAAGCTTCATATTGCGCCCTGCTGTCTGGCCAAAAAGACACCAGTTCCTCTGGGTGTCAGTGATGAACCCTGAGGACATTTACATTTTAAACGCTTGCAGCCAGGAACTTGTGAATAAAATGTGTTACACAAACCACGATCCATGAGCAGATAGAGCACCAGTCAACAGCTTGGACATTACTGCTTATCATGTGCTACTGTGGTAGGCCAGGGGCTACAACTCAGTCTGTGCAGCTTGGAGATCCAGCGTGATGAATATGTGATTCTCAGAAGCAGATCAGTCTATATATGCAGCCGGGGAGGGGCAGAGGTCAGGGCATATTTCCTCAATAATCTCTGTGTAGCACTACGGACAGTTGTACTTCCACACTGCAGCTGAAGGGACACTGGCCTCTGTGTGAGTGGCAGTGAACGATGCGCTGTGCCGCCTTTCTCTCTACTGTGAGCAGCCAGCTGATGGGGTAGTGCCAGGATCGGAGTTGTCAATGAATGCAAAGATCATTGCATACAAAGAAGTCCTGCAGGCTGAGGCGACACTCCTACTGAGGGTGGAGATGGCTTCAATATGCATGTTTTCACTTCACAGTCGTACACATTTACATTATGCATCTACCTGTGACTTGTTTGCATTGGGTTTAACATAATAAAGAAGCTAAACACAGCTCAGGTAACCACATAGCCAGTGGTCTGTGAAGCCCAGCTGCTTGGCTGTAGTATCACTCTTAATTGAGTGATACTACAGTTGATACTAACCACTACAAGTACATTAGCTGGTTGGATGCAAACTACAGACTGCAGTGCAGCATTCCTCCACTATTAGGAAGCTAGCACTATCATGCTAGCTAAATAACAAACTGTATTTCAATAAAAACCTAAATAAGTGGACTCGCCACTGTGCAGAACACATAATAGTATGTCTTTATCTTATATTCTGTCTTTATCTTAAGGACCAAAACATCTCAGAATACTAGCTTCTCAGTCCAGCTAGCGTTAGCTAACTGAAAGTGTAATGCTAGCATAGCAGCTAACAGGGGACACAGGCTAGAGGCCAACATAGAGGAGTATGGGGACCCCGGTACAGTTATTTAAGTCACAGTCTGTGTTTGGTTGTAGAGCTAAATGAAATGTCCACATGAGTACAGGAACGGAAAATCCCCGAGAGACAAACCCTGAGGATCTGGAGGCTTTATCCGGCCTGTGACATGCCCAGCCCGGACACACACACACACCACCTCCGCCCTGTCACCGCCACACAAACATGGCGGATGTGTACATTTCACCAATCATTTCAATGCAGAATATAAACGTAAATAAATGTAAACATATCATAGAAATACACCGCAGTGCTACAGCTGCATTCTCGCTCTCCTCTTGGTGAAAAACAAGGCAAGGCCTACTTCCCGTCTCACATCCCCGGCGTCGCCTTACCGCTGTCCCCGATGATGAGCAGCTTGAAGAGGTAATCGTAGTCCCTGGCCATGCCGGTAGCTGGTGGCTCACCCCCGCCTTGTGCCGCTTCTTTGCTCGGTTTTGCCGTCCGACCCCCTCGGATAGTAAAAAACAAACCAGCAGCCCCCAGATAGGAAAGAAAACGACCACTACCGATACCAGAAACCGTTACCCCCCCCCGAGCCGGCGGCGTTTTTCTCGGGGTTTCGCGGCGTCAGCAATCCTCTCCCTCTGCTGCAAACAGCCGGAAACTCCGCTTCCTTCTCTGGTGGAGCCGCGGAGCTGCACCCTGCTCTGACCCGGCCTCACTGCGCAGGCTCCTGCTACAGGACAGCCGCCCCGGCCCATTGATGAAGAGGAACTCATGCTCCTACTACCGTCCCGGTGTTTCACAACATATACAAGCGGGGTCCAATGGAGACTACCTAAATAACATTATATACCTATATGGTATATGGTGGTATATGCCCCCCATCACTCTTTTTACACTTATCATAGTAATGCCACTTTATAGATAATTTTATATGTCTTAGCAACAAAAATTGAAAATACAAAATACATTTGAAAGCTTTTACTTGAGGTATCATCAGTCATTCCTTAGTGATGATGGCACCTTTAGGGTCCTTAACGAGGTGGGGTGGTTCAGACAGCCGAGCGGACACTCAGGGAGGGTAAATGGTAAATGGACTTGTACTGATATAGCGCCTTTCTGGTCTTCTGACTGCTCAAGGCGCTTTCACAGTGTTTGTCACATTCACCCATTTACACAGATGGCAGTGGACATCTACAGACCATGGGTGTCAAAGTGATCCAGTAAAGGGTCGCTGTGGCTGCAGGTTTTCATTCCAACCAAGCAAGAACACACCTGACTCGACTCATTCAATCACCTGAACTGTCTTCACACAGTTGATTTGTTGGACCAGGTGTGTTTTTGATTGGTTGGAATGAAAACCTGCAGCCACACGACCCTTTACTGGATCACTTTGACACCCATGATCTAATCGAACCATTCACACCACATTTACACACGCATGCACAGCAGGAGGAGAAATGCGGGGTTCAGTGTCTTGCCTAAGGACACTTCGACATGTGGACCGGGTGATCTGGGGATCGAATCACCTATCTCTCGAATGGAGGACGACCCACCCTACCACTAAGCCACAGTCACCCCTGTGGCTCAGGGTTACAACTCCTGATGACCACCCTTGTGTATATGTGGTTTATGTGCATTTAATCCTCACATTTAATCATCTCAAATGTCAGTAGATGGTGCACGGTGAAACTAAGGTGTAATGAAAGTGTCAGCGACCCTTGAACCCAACCCTGAAGAAAACCGTGTTCCAATATTTCACACACTACATTATGAAATCAAGATCTTTTTTTATTTTGTATTGCCTTTTTACAACCTTATCACTGACATAAGAATGATTGTTATTCTTATAAGAGGTTGCTCTCCCCCCAAACAACTCTCACACACAAAATCCAAATAAAAGTTAAAGACGGGGGTGTATTTTTCCTTACACTGGTTTCTAAATTCTTGAATTCATTTTGGTAAAATAAGTAGCAAAACATCAAGACATCAAAACTTGATGGAATTGGCATTGCGTCTTCCTAATGTGGTTCAGTGCAGGAGAATAACCTGCACATTGTGAGATAAAATTAAAAAAAAGTTATAAACTGGGCCGATCAAAAGGCCGCTAAAACAATGACGCCAAGAGAAAAGAAGGGGGGAAAAAAGGTGTTTGTTGGGGATTATGTGGGAAAACACTGCCAATCTCAGCCTCGGTCCATGAAAGGCAACATGGGCGTGTGTGTGGTTGTACAGTGGGGCTCTGTAGAGATCGTTTCATCAGTCCTGCTCCATCACGTTAGGATGGTGTCGTCTATCTCTTCATTGGAGTCTGGCGAGCTGGCGATTTTCTTCAAGGACCGGCGGTGGCACTCGGACAGCAGGTCGTTACTGGCAGAGTCCAGGATGACAGTAATACTCTGAATTGAAGAAAGAGACAAAATGAACAATTATATCTGTTCTAAACACGGTTCACGACAAATGCAGGTTAAAATTCATTTTGGCGAGTGTTAATAATAATTTACTAGCCAGTTTGGCCGGTGATATAAAGTATGAGGCATAACATGCATGATACAAGCCTCTGTTCTCGGTCATTTATCCCTGTGGCAGCACTTCCTACATTTCCCATGAACGCTGTGCCGTAATGCTACGTGATGACGTTTCATACGCCCATTGAAACCAGTGTGAGAAACCATGGAAACGAACGGAGCGTCCAACAGAAAACACAAGGAAGAAAAACGAACAGAGCCGAAGCAGGAAAATAGACTTAAAGAGGAGGGAGTTAGCTAACGTTAGTAAAGTCAAAAGTTCAGATTAAACGCGGCGCTCGTTGGGACATACTTTCTGGGGGCGAGAAGAGGAAAGAGGCAGGGGACGAGGATATCGTCACAGAAACGAAGAAAAGAAAATTTAACGCCAAATGGCTGACGGCTCGAGAACGGAATGTGTTTGATCAAAAAAATGTCGTTATGTTTTGTCAGGATTGCCACATGTGCGCGATAGAAAAACACAAAATGAACCATTTCGTGGTGGGAACTAGTAACTTTAAAGTCGAGGCAGCAAAGGACCGTGAGAGTGCCTGAAGTCATCAGGAGAGCCTAAGGAACTTGTACGTACAGCGTAGATAGATCTCAAGCTTGTAATGAAGTGTTTGCACTTTGTGTGTATATCGTGTTGTATGTTTTGTGTTTTTCATACCAACAATGTTAATAAAATGATCAAATGCATTCAGTGGCATCCACAATTTCTCTTATTTTCACAAGAAGAACTTTGGCTAGTGGAAATTCTGACTGACTGGTAAAGAAGTTCATTGAGGACCCTGGTTGTAAATCTGTGAATGACAGCAGAGAGCGTGTGTGTAGTCTGACCTGCATGGTTTCCTCTCCCTGTCGGAGTCGTAGCAGGTTGACGATGGTGTGGTCGCTCTGAGCTCTCACGCTGGTGTTCTTGTCCTTGGTGTTGTCCAGCAGAGTCTTCAGCAGGGGCTTGATGAGGTTGGCTTCCATGGAGGGTGTGGCGGGATCTTTGAACACCCACCACAGCACCCGCTCCGACACCAGTCTTATGTCACTGGACTGGTTCTGAAGACACTGCGTGGTCACACAGACAACAGACGTCTCAACACAAAATACTCCATCTACTATACACCGTTGTAGCAGGTGCTCAGGACTCCATTCATCTCCCCGAACACACTACGTCATGACCATGTGTCTTCATTTACAGGTGCTTGGTATCGGATATCTATCGTTCTGATATCAGACTTTTATTATGACATTTAATTGTATAACTGAATGCTTTGGCAGCTGGATTGGGAAATCCATCCATGAATGTATTCTACACTCACCGGCCACTTTATTAGGCACACCTGGTGCTTAATAAAGTGTCAGTGTGGTCTTCTGCTGCTGTTCCCTCTCTGCTAGAAAGTTGGTGGTGGTGTGTGTTCACAGATGCTCTCCTGCATTCCTCTGTTTGTCACCAGTGGTTATTTGAGTTACTGTTGCCTTTCTATCAGCTCCAACCAGTCTGCCCGTTTCCCTCTGACCTCTGGCATCAACATTTGCGCCCACAGAACTGCCTCACTTGGTATTTCCTCTTTTTGGGACCATTCTCTGTAAACCCTAGAGATGGTTGTGCGTTCAAACCCCAGTAGATCAGCAGTTCCTGAAACACTCAGACCAGCCCGTCTGGCACCAACAACCACGCCTGGTTCAAAGTCACTTCAATCCCCTTTCTTCCCCGTTCTGATGCTCGCTTTGAGCTGCAGCACGTCCTCTTCACCATGTCTACATGCCTAAACGCATGTGGTTGCTGCCTTGTGATTGGCTGATTAGAACTTTGTGTTAATGAGCAGTTCCACAGGTGTACCTAATAAAGTGGCCGGTGAGTGTTTACTCAGCATATGACCTGAAACACTCCCCTGTCCTTAATACCATTAGGCGTAAATGAAACAAAACATTTTGAAAGCAGCAGTAGTTGATGTCTGGAGGCCACTTGGGGTCAGCAGAACAAGCTGTAAACAACATTAAGCCTATTAAGTTTATGCTGCGACCGTGTGAGCAAACAGATGGTTATCTCACATCCAGCCAGCACGGAGCAACATTAGCATTCATTTGAAGTTGTGTTTCTGGTCAAGTCTAATATCCACTCTCCTTTAAGCTGAGTACACACGCCGCATCTATTGTCTATCCGTCCTGGGAGAGGGATCCCTCCTCTGTCGCTCTTCCTGAGGTTTCTTCCATTTTTCTCCTTGTCCGATTTGAGAATCTAAGGACAGTACTGTATGCTGTGCAGGCTGTGATGCCCCTGAAGCTTTTTTTGTGTGATTGGGCAATAAAAATAAAACTTTTCTACGTTTTTGTCACAATCAGCTCCTGATGGAAATATCTGTCTTTCTCTCTCTCTCTTTTTTGCTTTAGTTTTTGTCCTTTTTATGCTTTTATTTGAGGACAGCTTGAAGAATGACAGGAAACAGGAGTGAGAGAGAGGGGGGCGACCTGCGGCAAAGGGCCACAGGTAGGAATCGAACCCAGGGCGCCCCATATCTGTCTCTTTTGCTGGTAAATTATCCCCTACTGTATGTTCCCACGCTAGTTAGTCAGAACCCTTTCACTAAACCAAGCTGCCTGCTTCTGAAAAATGACACTAATGAGAGCAGAAAGGCAAACAAAAACAGTAACATTTTGGGGCTGTGGAGTCGGGGCGGTGATTACTATCTTTGTCACTAATACACATTTCACATCGTTAGCACATCTCATCTCATCTTCAGCGTCTTATCCGGGGTCGGGTCGTGGGGGCAGCAGCTTTAGCAGGGGACCCCCAAACTTCCCTTTCCCAGTCCTTAGATTCTCAAATCGGACAAGGAGAAAAATGGAAGAAACCTCAGGAAGAGCGACAGAGGAGGGATCCCTCTCCCAGGACGGATAGACAATAGATGCGGCGTGTGTACTCAGCTTAAAGGAGAGTGGATATTAGACTTGACCAGAAACACAACTTCAAATGAATGCTAATGTTGCTCCGTGCAGGCCACATTAACCAGCTCTAACTGGGGGATCCTGAGGCGTTCCCAGGCCAGTGTGGAGATCTAATCTCTCCACCTGGTCCTGGGTCTTCCCCGGACCAGGCCTAAATATTTTCCAACCACATATCATTTACACAAAGCAGTAGCCAATAGGGTGAAGAACTTACTTACTGGCACAGCAAAGGGAAGAAAGGGATTGTAAATATTAGATGAAGGAAACAGCTCCTGCTTTACCTTGACAAACTGTGTGATGATGCGCTGGGAAACGCTACTGCCTCCCTCTGTTCTGAGATGATGCCTCATCAGGAACCCCATGGCTCTGATCCCACTGGTGGCGATGGGAATCTGGAAGAACAACAATATGTATTGATGCACACGGAGGGAACAGGAATGGACCTACAATATAAGACAACAGTAGTGGATAACAGACTGTAACCTACACTAATTAAGAAAAGCGAAGGATACCCAAACTGCAGTGAGGAAAACTAAAAAAAGCTAATCGCGGGCTAAAAGCTCGATGATCACAGCAGAGGAACAAGTTCACAAATGGGTGCTCGAACAAGGTGCTGCAGGCAGAGGCTTCTTAAAGGTGCAGTTACGTCTCCACACTCAGATGGTTGCTAAGGCGATTTAATATAATTGACTTTCTCCTTTGATGAAATGTCGGTTCTTGGTCCCTGATTTTATAAAATACACTTCTCCCAATAACGCGACTTATAGTCCAGTGCGACTTATAGTCCAGTGCGACTTATATGTTTTTTTCTTCCTTATTATGCATTTTTTTAGCTGGTGTGACTTCGGGAGTCCGGGAAACAGGGTCCAGAGTTGACTTATTTGCCTGGCATTGTGACATAAAACTGTGGTTTCTCTAATGAAAACACAATCGAGCCAATCGAGAACACGGGTGATGAACGCCGTTGTCAAGCTGTGGTTTTACATAGACAGCACTCACTGGCCAATCACAACCAAGAAAGTCTAGAAGAGTCACATGATTGAATCATTTTATCCCTGTTTAAGTCAGCGTAGAGCTAAACTGGAGGTTAGACTGGACCAGAAGTCTCTTGTGATTGGTTAGGGGAAAATGGAATCGAACACATCCCCTTTGGCAATCAGTTAGAGTGCAGGCAACGTCAGACTGAAGATGGAAACAGAGTGTAACCAGATGACAATTCTGTGTGATGTCAGGAAAGTCACTTCCTGGAGCCTGTGGAACCTAATAAAACCTCCACTTGCCAATAAGATCCCAAAAATATCAAACCACCTCTTTGAGGGGGCACTCACACTGTCCTTCCGTACCGTGCCCAAACAGGTTTTACGGGTAAAGCCTAGTTCATTTGACCAGTGAGAGTGCAACCGCTCCACGCCTAGCTGCGGCCAGCTGGCTGTCCACGGACTGGAGAGGTGGGCTACCCTAAAGCACAGGGCACGGTACGGGCGGACAGTGTGAGTGCGCCCTAAAGGTGACATATAAAGAATATTCATTGCAGCCATGTGAATCAGTACTAGAGAGAAATGAATATATTGTTAAAGAACAGAGTGCCACACAAACGTTCTCCTCACCCTGTCAGCGGTGGCGTTGGCTAAAACGGTCTCTGTCACAGTATCACAGTAGTCCTTCCCACACAGCTTCTCAGGAGCCGACTTAACAGCGATGGCCATGGCCAGGCTACGACCATGACGCACCATCCAGTCAACACCAGACACATCCGCTACAGGGGGGACAAAGAACATCCGTCAGCTCATGCTTTCACTGTTCTGAAACACTAAGTCAGACTTTAATGGACATTAATACTACTACAATACTAGTTGTGCTCAAACTAAGACAAAACACACATTTACTAAGTCACTGTTATTATTTTGGTTTTTACTCTGAGTCAAATGTTGTAATAAACAGCAATTATGTGCATATTAAAACAGAGAGCCCAACATTATACACGTAATGTGATGCGTGACGTGACAATGACTTAAACACCAACCTAAGATGTGCTGAAGTAACACACTCTTCAGCTCCTCCTCTGACAGGAAGGCACACATCTCACCAACACAGCCGGCTGAAGCCATACGAGTCGCATCCTGAGAGACACACGCACACACACACACACACACACACACACACACACACACACACACATACACGCACACACAGACACATACACATACACACACACACACACACACACACACACATACACGCACACACAGACACATACACGCATACACAGACACAGACACGCACACAGACAGACACAAACACACATACACGCAAACACAGACATAGACACGCACAACACACACACACACAGACACGCACAGACATGCACACACAGACACACACACACAGAGACAGACACGCACAGACATGCACACACAGACACACACACACACACAGACAGACACGCACAACACACACACACACACAGACACGCACAGACATGCACACACAGACACACACACACAGACAGACACGCACACACAGACACATACACGCACACAGGTTAATTTGTCATTTATACAAATGACACAGAGGCTCAAACCACCTTTTTAGAAAACCACATCCTCTCTGCATGACTTCCGTTATTTTCTGCTGTGATCACAGAGGAAACAACACCACAGAGCAACTCTCTCTTAAAATCTTTTGAGCTCATACGTTCAGACTTTATTTAATTGGTAATTACTTAATGCATTCATATTAAGGAGCCATTACGGGCCCTGGGGTGGAAAAAAGTGGCGTATTGCCAAATATCTTCTCGGCTCTACTTGCTGCTGAAAGGCATCTGTTCCCCCTCTCATACCTCATCGTGTCCCAGCATGCCCAACAGTGTGGTGGTGATGTTCTTGCGGATGGCTGGGTCCACCTTTGATCCGGCCCCCTGGATGACAAACCTTAAGGCTTGGAGCATAGTCTCCCTGTGAGCGGGGTAGAGAGCACACCACAAGCATGAGACGAGCTTTTACTAATTGATATCTAATAACAGCACGAGCCGTACCACTGAACCCTCGACAGGCCATATGACTTCATCGACTTCTGTAAGTTTATGCTTTTGCAGTGTTGAGAACAGAGGCTGGCTGAAATTTGATTTTTGAAGCAGATACCAAAAAAGATATTTGAAAGTTTATAATAAACACTGATATATTGATGACAATATAGTATTTTTTTAAGCTAAAAAAACCCCACAAAGAAACATTTTTAATGTGGTTATTAAAGAAATTTGAGTGGAACAATTCACAGCTGAAACCTAAACTTCAGTGAGCGCTCTCTGGTGGACAAACTTTGTATTGGTGACTCTACTTTTTTTAAATAACTGAAATTTATTACATGAATTTATACCGCCCAATAAATGGCCTCTGTTAAAGACCCTTTTGGGAACATTTTGGGCTTGGGACCAGAATAGTGCATGGTTGCAACCACTCATCAGAAAAAGAGAAAGGAAAGCGGTAAAAAATGAAACAGTTAAGAACAAAATATCCACTGCTTCAGACCACTTATTCTAAAATCCGGGTCCGATTGGTTTCATCTCCAAGCGAAATGAAAATCGACATTTTCATGATTTATCAAAAGTACCAATCAAATTATTAGTCAAGACTAAATTAACAACAATCACCCAAACGCAAACTCAAAACATGATCACGTGTGAATCTGTGTTGTCTATCTTGGGGTCTTTGATATTATCGTTAAAAATATTCTGTTCCTCAAAGTTATTTGATTAGAGAAAGAGCCGAGAGGGCAATTCAATGAAAGTCTCAGATATCAGTATTTCACCAGATGTGGGTTCATTACAGAACGGGTGCTCTGCGCGTCTGCTCCGTGCTACGCCATCCGTCAACACCCACCGGATGCGTTGCAGCTCTGCCGGAAAGCTAGAGTCACAAGGACCCACGAGATCTTGTGAATTCAAGTATGAACGCGTGATAGAAGGATGTAGTTTCAATAAACAGTACCATGAAAACAGTTTGTTTCCATCCAGAGGAGTAGAAGGGTGAAGACTGATCTCCCTTTTTTGTTTTTGTGCTCGACTTTCTGACCCGCACGAGGCTGCTCTGTGCTTTATTACTGCGTTGTGCTCTGGCTTTCAGCAAAAATAGGAGCCCTGCGTATCTGCTCTAGAGGGGTTCGGACTGCCAGAGATGTGACGGAGTTGGAAACGCAGTGCAGCCGGAGTCGGTGGAAGCACCAACACTGACTATAATTAAAACGTATCGACTCTGGTCCTTGAACAGACCGTATACGCATCTGGTGGAATTTAGCAGTTGGTCTGCTGTTTGAGCGCTCACCTGACTCCTGAGTCCTCAGCGTTGCGGATGGCAGCGAGCTGCTCAGTGAAGAGCGGGTCCACCTTGGTGTGGATGGAGACCAGTTGTCCCAGAGCCTCAGCAGCCCTCAGTCTCACCGCTCGGCTCGAATCTTGCAGGGCCTTCAGGAAGGTAGTCTGCAGCTGAGGCAGGAAGGGCTTCAGGGCAATGCCCACCTGGAGGACAAAAACAGTCCGGAGGTTAGAGCCAAACATTGTGACCAAGCCTCTTGACTGATCATTTGATCAACTGTGGGGAGATGCAGGTACAGACCTTTGCCAAGAGCAGGGTGAGAGTCTCCAGCAGAGCGGTCTTCACTGTCCAGGCAAAGCGGTCTCCCAAGATGCGAATGAGCGGTCCAGTGATGTTGATGACAGAGGGCCGCAACGCCTCAGGGGAGGTTAGTTTGATGACGCCACCTAATGCTTTCGCTGCCTCTTCTTTCTGCTCAGGGCTACCGGTGAGAACACCTTCCCTCAGGACGGGCAGGATGCAGGTCACACCCTGTGGAAACAAAGGCAGCCAGAGAAAATAACATGACATGATGAGTTAGGCAAACAATTATTTTTAAAACCAATGAAGCTGTCAATGAATCCTTTGTTATTAAATGCTTAATTGCTAAAGCTACAACATGTCAGGACATAAGTTCCCAGAGTCCAAGGGGACTCCTTCACAATGCTTCTTTTTTCCAATCAACATAAAAAAAACCAATGATCTAAAATAATCAGTGCTATAAAGAGAGCAGCAGCACATCCTCATATTTGTTGTGAGGTTGGACGTTTATGCTTTATAATTGTCAGTGATTGTTGGTAATGTGTTATTAACCAGGCGTAAACCACAGCATCTGGAAATTCTCAGTTTTGACTGTCGAGCTGGTGTGAATTAGTTCTGGTAATCAAACAGCTTGAGCGAACATCTGTGATACAGCATCACGCAACACAAGATAAATAGCTTCTTCATGGGAACCACATAAATTGAATATTAAATGTGTCTGATTTTTGTGAGAGGAGTTCTTCGCCTCATTACGATCATGGAAAGTACAACTTGTCAGGCTTAAATATTCCTGTTCAGCAAAAAATCTGAAATAGCCAACTGACTGCTGTGGCAGAAGAGATGTTGCAGACATCTGTCCACTGCAGAGTCAACAGTAAACTTACTGTCATTTTACAACACAGGCGCTTAAGACCGGAGGATTGTGTAAAAGCTAAAAACACAAAATCCTTGTCTGGTGAGAAGTTGTCAGTGATGACTGTCAGGAGGAGCCTTCTTACCTTCTTGGGCAGACAGAAACCGGGCAGGTGCTGACCCTTAACGTCTGCAGCTGCTGACCGAATGTCACGATGCAGGTCGTCAATCATAGCCAGCTGGCTGCTTGCATCAAGTTTCTATTCAAGAAAAACAAACAACACTTAGGCCACGTTTACCTTTTCGTCACAGTGTTAAAATACGTGCAGAAACTATGCAGCTATGAAGTCAAATGAGCTGATATAGCCCACTTTTATTTGCACGCAAACACACCTTGGTAATAGAGTTGATGGTGTCCCAGCTCTGAGACAGGACATCTGGGTTGGAGTCATTGAGAAGGCGGATGAGGCCTGACAGCAGGTTGCGAGTATGGGCGCTGTAGTCCAGGCGGGTACGGGCAAAGTAGGCGTTGAGGATGGTGACAGCAGCCTGTCTGAGGCCGGGGTCAGCGCCTCGTGTGGACTCCAGCAGGTCATCTATGATGATCCGCTGGCCCACTTCATCCTCCACTGAGAGGATCACGGTTTGACAGCTGCACAACTCCTGAAGCAAAGAAAACACAGGGATTTTGGTCATGAGGCGAGAACACAACAGCTGCAGTGGCTATCGTAGCTTGTGAATGTCAATATTACTGTACCTGTGCTTCATCTTCTGTTCCCAGCTTTCCTTTGAGGGAGGAGAGCAGGGCAGGTAGGATGACCCCTAAGTGGCGTGTGAGAGCATCTCCAGCCACAGCGGACAGGAAGGCCAGCACACGGGTGTTGACAGGAGGAGCAGTCAGCTGGTACGACCGAAGGGGACACCGCTTTAGTCAGATACATCCAGACACAATAATAAGGCCTCAAAACTGAAAAAAACTGACAGTGACACTTTACCTTTGGCACCAAGTAAGGCAGCACAGAACGACTCTTCACCGCCATGACTTGCTTCAGGCCGTCCAACGCAAACTCAGCTGTCTCCTCGTCATCCTGAAAGAAGACATTCAGAGTATTAACAGCCAGGCTGAAAACGTTTTAATGCCATGTGTGTGTTATGTTTGCGTCCTCGCTCCCTCACCAGCTGTTTGAGCAGGGTGGGAAGGATGTCATCGAGTGCCTGGTGCCCGATGGTTGCGTGAAGCTGCTCAAAGGTTTTGGCCGCAGCCTCTCGAACCTCCTCCAGAGGGTCACAGAGAGCCTTCCTCACTGTGGGGAGCAGTGACTCAGAGAAGACGAGCACCTACAGTACAAACACATTCACATTTGGTTAATAATGTTTTATGTCTGCTGAAATTGTACGCTGGCGATATATATATATATATATAGTGTTGTTGATGGATTCACATCCAAGTTTCTACATACTTTGTTGTAAATATGCAGACACTGTCCTGCTTGAACCCAGCTATTGCAATTTAATTCAGCTATTGATTGACCTGGTAACAGACGATGTATATGAGCAGCTCTCATCAGCACACCAGACAATCCCTCAGGCTCAATTGCGTGTATCAGTGGAGTGGGAAAAAACATTTGAAGGTGGGGGAACATACCATCCTGGTGAGAACCAGGCTTAAGGACCTTGGTTTAAACCAATCAGCTTCTTTAAAAGACATTTATGAAACCAAAAAAATGAACCTTAATTACATGTTTTTGGGATTGTAGCTTTGAATGATGGGAGCACCTCTGAAGTCTTGTTTGTTGTTAAATAAACTAATTATCCCTGTGTTTGTGGTGCCTCTCCCTTTCACTGTGTTACAGCGTCTGCGTGACTCACCGCGTCTTTGCTGGTGGACTTCATGATCTCACTGAGGCCGATGCAGACCCCCTGCCTCTCGTCACTCTTGTCGGAGCGTAGTCCCTCCTCCAGGATGGGAATAATCTCAGGGAGAATCTTCTCTCCGAGTTTCCTCACCAGATCACCGAGCGTGCGAGCAGCGATCTAAAACCACGCAGACACACAGCGTCAGTAAAAGGCTGTGGAGGTGCTTTCACAGCTTCAACCAGGTCGACAACCTGGGAACATAAAAACAGCTCCAAAGAGTAATACCGTTCTTTTGTCAGGGCAGGTGGAAGCCAAGAAGCCCAGCAGGAGAGTGAAGAGGGTCGGGAGGATCTCACGAAGGGTTCTGGGGGTGTTAGAGACGACGATCTTCCACACGTGGAGGGATGCCTGTCGAACCACCAGCTGAGTGTCTGAACGGCCCATATAGAGGCCAGAGAGGACACGGTTACGCCGCTCAGCACCAAGAGCTCCAATGATAGCCTGGCGGAGAAAGGTCAAAGGTCAGCGGCATCTCTTGACACATCAATGTATAAATGCTTTTCATAAACAGACCAACACCGTAAAAGTAATATATATTCATACTTTATTGGAAGCCGCTGTTCCAAAGTTGTCATCCTCGCAAGCGGTCTCCGTGGTCATCTTTCCTGTCACTCCAGAGATATGGAACAACAGATCTCCAAGCAGCTGCACGGAGCTGAACCTGCAAACCAACAATGAGATGGACGCACAACTGGTCAATATAAGAGCGACATCTATTCAGTCAATGATGTGTGATGCTGTATTTAAGTCGGACCTGATTCTCCACAGGTCATCAAACAGGCCCTGCTCCAGCTCAGGAAGCAGCAGAGCGATGGCTGTCTCGGCATACATGCTGATGATTCGCTGGCCGGCTCGCAGCGCCGTGTCTCTCACATATTCATTCTCATCAGCCAGAGCCTGGGGGACACGCACGGTAAGAGCAAAGGTTGAAGAATACACTGAATTGAGATTATAGTGTTTTCTTCTCTAAAATCTCTTCCCATATCCAAGGAAACATACCTGTTGGAACCTGGTATTTAGCGTTTGTATGCTTGTCTGTGTGTGCGTTCTGATATATTACACAAATCTCATTAACGCTTCACACAACAGTCATAGATATGGTCCTTAAATTGCTGTAATAACACTGGATCAACTTTTCACCTGCAGCAGTTACTTAAAACAGCAGTTTTCAGCTCGGCTGTGTGTCAAAATAAATTTATAATCTTAAATTAAATGAAGAAAGTGGAGCGCAAAACCTGTCATTTTAGGATATGCGGACTTCTATACCGAATCAGACGAATGCTTTTTCTACTAGATACGAATTACAACATAATCTAACACAGGAAAGAATAACATTGGTCAAATCTATTTCATTTTTTCTGTTTTAAAAATTATAACTATAGAGTGAGAAAGGGGAGAGAATATTCCCAGGAAGTTCCCATTTCATAATCGTCTTTAAACTCAGTAGGAGCAGTGAAATGTGAAAAAAAAACATCTGGTCGTGGTAATACCTTGAGAATGCAGGGGATGATGGGCCCAACGTAGGGAGTAAACCTGTCTCCAAAGGTGAGGGGCAGGTAGATGAACATCATGATGTAGCCATCTCTGACATGGGAGGCGATGTCTATCTTGCTGGCGGTCTGTACCACATCTGGCATCAGCTTGTCCAGCTTCTCTACTCCCAGTCCAGCCATCACCTCAGCCAGACCTTAAGACACACACACACACACACACACGTCACACAGTGAGTCATTTTGTGAATAAGAGCAAAATCAGAAACAACACGGGGCAGAGTGTGGAGGAACGGACCTTGTGCAGCTCCAGAGCGATCTACGGAGCTTTGTTCCGAGGCCAGTGTCTCCATGAGCCACGGCAGCAGGTCATCAAAGCAGGACTCGCCCATTCCCTTCACCATGGCACCCAGGGCTTTGGCTGAGACAGTACGCACCTGAAGAGGAGAAGAAGTGCAGTTACAGCTCCAATGTCAAACACACAGAGAATACATGTATACACTGTAGTACTATTTATATCACTAAACACACCTCAGGCACTGGGTCCAACAGAGAGGCCTTCAGTCCAGGAATGACACTGGGCAGGTAGGGTGACAGATCCTATATACGACACACATCAAACCAAATATAAGTCTTCAGACAGCACTACTTTGAAGGACTAATAAACATTTTATTTTCTTTTTAGTTCAGTGTAATATTTAGGAAATGCTGTGTACCTTCTGGTCGGTGAGAGAGTACATGTTGCCAATGATCTGAGCGGCCATCTTGCGAGTGTCAGTAGAGCGATCCTGGAAGGCTCTCTGAACGATGGGCATGATGAGGGCCAGGGAAGGGGCGTCAATAAAGTGGACAAACTTGGTGTCCAGCAGCGTCTGCAGGCACGTCTGGGTCCTCCGGGACGGATCGGTGAGAGCGTCCAGCAGGATGGGGGTGATGGCTGAGAGAGGCACAATGACATCAGTATTAAAATATGCACAGATCTCCCTGCAGAGTGAACTATTCTTTAACTAAACCTCTCAAATTACATTCAGGGGGCAGTGCCATTGTTAACTGTTCATTAGACAATAATTAGCCCCCCCAAAAAACAGTTTCAACATGATAAAAAATAAATAGTAATAGTATGTTTTTTAAATCCCCTCTGGGACAATAATTCTAGACAATGTATCTTTATATGTATTGTTGTCACAAGCCTCTTCTGATGTGGCAGCTCTACCCCGTGACTCTGAGTGACTCACCCAGAATTTCAGGGTTGCGGATGACAGAGCCAATCTGGCGGAGGGCCTGCTGGCCGGCCTTCTGCACCTTCACATGGGAGTCAGTCAGCACCTCGGTGAGCTTGGGCACGATGCTGGGCAGGCAGGAGGACAGCTGCTTGGGTGCACAGAAAGCCATGGCACCAAGCAACTCCACAGAGCCTGGAGGAAAGAGAGGGGTGATTCCCAAGAAGCTGCTGTTGGAGTGAACAAGCTATTTGATTGTGACTTACCTCATATTGGTATGTGACCATAAAACGTTAAGAATCATTACCCAGTAAACACAACTACTATAATCTACTATAATCACAATGGAATTAATAATAAAGGACCAGAAAACTGACTTTCAAAGCTCAATGTGTGACTGGACAGTGCATATGTAAATGTACAGTAGTATGTTAATGTTGTGACATCATTTTCCTCTGCTTTATAACACTTCCAATGTCAAAAACATGGAGATCACCAAAAGGTTTCCGTCCTCTCAAGACATTCCAGTATTGCCTGACATCCTGTGCATGTAGAAGCTCCTAACCTGCTTTAGTTCTCCAGGACTCCTCCTCTAGGGCCACCAGCAGGGAGGGAAGGACCAGCTTGACGCCATGGGCGCTCAGGTTCCTCATCACAGCCTTGGCACAGTCATCTGCAGCCTGGTGGAAGAGGAGGCAGGGGGGTAAACTTTAGACATTTATACACACAAATTCCTAATTTTCTAAGTGATTCATAAATGATAAAGTGTCCCGTCAGCCTTACAACGTTTTAACGCGGACATATAGAAACACTGGATACTTCAAATTATTTAAAGTAAGTAATCTGAAGATATTTTTCTGAAAGGTAAGAGATGTGTTTGAGCAGAATGCAGAAGAAGGCTCTGGGATGTGATCTGCCGGCTCACCTCTCTGACATACTGGTTTCCGTCTCCGAAGCAGAGCAAGAGATGTGGCAGCACGTGGACCACATATGGCTCAAACAGCTTTCCCAACATGTTACAAAGCATCTCAAAGGCAAACAGCGCTCCTGGACAGAGACAAACAGGTTTATTGCATCTTGAGTGCATAACATCTGCATCAACTTGCATCTAAATGAATACAAAACCAAACAGTTCAGTTGTACAAAATTCACTAACCTTCCCTCCGTCTGAAGTTCTTCTTGTCCTGGATGGCGTCTGTCAGCGTGGTCATGATTTCCTGCTGTTTGAGCGCCAAGATCCCGAGACCTTTGACCAGACCGGCCAGTCCGTACGCTGCCCCCTTCCTCTCTGCGTACTTGTCGCTCTCCAGCAGCAGCTGTAGCAGGTTCCTTACAATCCCTGCAGCATCCTCCTTGATAGCAGGGACTAAAGGAGGTAAACAGCTGGCCACTGACTCTTGAACCTGATGACGGATGACACAAACAACATGAGACGGGACTGTCAGCAAAGTGGGATCTGTATTTAAATCAATAATAAACCATAATAATTCAAACTCTTGGATGCTGCTGAACGACACAGGCTAGGCAGAGGAGCAGGGTGAAGTGCTTACCTGCTGTGAAGGTGTAGAGAGTGCAGTGATGAGCTTGGCAACGATGGGTTTGACCTTGGGGTCATTTTTATCCAGATGTTTGGCCAAAGAGCCCATGAGAATAACCACGCTCTGACGGACAGAGTCGTAGTTAGCGTCCTGAGGGGCGTCCTTAAGAAACTCCTCAAACACCGGCAGCAGAGAGCTCACGTTGTCCTGTTACATAAAGCAGGTATATTAAGTACAGTGCAACACATACATGCACATATAGTCCATGTCTTAACTTATGTGTGTGTTAATACAGTCGTCGTCGGCCCGAGAGAGAAGTACCTTTCCGTGTGTGTTAAGAGCAGCAAGGGCGGCATCCAGCATGCAGCGCCGCACCTCAGTGTGGCGGTCGTTCAGAGCGTCAGGGACAAAGAAGAGGAAGAGAGGGGTGACCTGAGATTCGTTCAGGTACTGGGACAGCTTGTTCAGAGCCAGAGCAATGCCACCCCTGACAAAGAAATGGGAGTGAGAAATGGCTCAGTGCACAAGAAGGGAGATTTAAAATGTTATGGCTTCACCTTTTTGATATCTGACATATAACCACTAAAGCAAGACAAGCACCCAATAAGCAGCCATCTGGGCCGAGGGTTAGGCTCAAATTTACAAAGATAAAAGTGGGGAGCCGGCTGCAAAAGCTGTTGCTTTGACCCTCCCTCTGTCAATACTAGTTGTTATCTCTTCCTGTTGAAACTAATCCAAATGTTTGTGCCCTGATTGATAGAAGGCTAATGTAGATATCATGGTTGTAAATTGTGTATTCATGAGTCACACTGGGACACACTGATTTTCAATTTAAGATAAAAAGGTTAAAACCCTGTGTTATCTTATCTTTTGTAAACAAACTTTGAGATTTACCTGGCTTCCCATTGGTCAGGGGGAGCTTCAGAGATGACTCTGCCCAGAGCATCCAGCACAGGAGGGGGTCTCTTTAAAAATGAAAAATACAAAAATATCATATTTTGGTTCCTCAGCTCAAATTCATCCACTAGCAATAGCCAGAGCTCTAAGAGTTATAATGTGGTTGGGCCATGGTGCAGGGTCTCACATAGAGTTTCTTGTGGTAGAGCTCAGTGAGCTGGCCCAACACTGTAGCAGACTGGTCTGTGTACTGGGACACAGCGCTCGACAGAGCTTCAGCTGCGGCAGAACGGACAGCCTCCTCGTGGTGGGTGACGTCTCCGATCAGCAGGGCGCAGAGCTCAGGGACCAGCTCCAGATCCAGAGACTCCCAGAGTCTGAGGAGCAAGGACAAGCCAAGAAATCAGTTGTTTCCACTATTTCACAGTGCAAAAATCTAACTTCACAGGATAAAAGATCTTTAAAATGTCATCTGGAAACCTGCTGCTGTTGGAAAAAATAAAGAATACACTTGTGATACATTATGAGTGTTGGTGTAGTAGACGCTGGTAGGAGACAGGAGCAAGAAATCACATATTACGTACCTTTCAGCCAGGGCTCGGCCCTCCTCCTCTACATCAAACTTGGCAACCCAAAGCCTGCGTAGCAAACTCAGCCCGCTGGCCTCGGTGCTGTCTGTGGGCAGGGCAAACTCCATTTCCAACAATCCCTGAGCCCAGAGAGAGACTGGGTGTTAATAAGGATATGCAAACACATGAGCTATATCATCTGTCACTAAATATGTTAATATTTGTGCTTTCATCTTGAGCTAGAAACTGTCCTTATATTGTGAGCATTAAAGAAAACGTGTTTTTAGTTCATAAATCAAAAATGTGGTGACCTCTGTCTGAAAGAGATCATTTACTCTACTGAGGGAAAGGCCAGCTTCATGACATTAACCGATCCGCAGCTCACCCTGAGAGCAGCATCTCGGACAGAGAAGCAGGGTGAAAGGAGGGCGTCGAGCAGGACGTCTATCTCCTGCTGCTCTGCCACCGTGCAGCCCTCTCCTCCTCCAGCACTGGCACACAGCGCGGTCAGGCACTGAGCCGCTAACACCTGAAACACAGAGCCGGATGGGTCTCACATCACCGCAATTCAGTCATGTATTTGAAAGGCGTTTAAACTATTGTCGTGTTTACCTGGAGTCTCGGGGTGGCTGTGGAAATAATTCTCGTCAGTAGCAGAAGCATGCTGACACGTGGAAGCAGCTCCGGGCCGTTCTGAGAAGAGAAAAGACAACAGTTAGGACATAAATCTACTAAACTAATGGTAGTACTTTCACATAAGGCTTTGGTATGCCATTTATTCTTACAGATCGATGGCTCTGCTTACTTGCTATGAACAGACACAAACCCAAGTGCACAAACCCAACATGCAGCTATATAGATGACTGCAGCGTTAATAAATAAGAGACAAATGGGATGCACGGCAACAATTTGTCCTTTGTTGCTCAGTCATTCCTGGATGACTGCACACACACACAAGAAAAATGCAATGGAGATGTGTCTCTACCTCATCTATGGTAAGGTCATCGCTCTCTGTGGTGGCACGAAGCTGGGAGTGTTCGATGACGACTTGCAGGGCTTTGGTCATCATGCTCTCCGCCTCCTCTGGGCTGCCTGAAGACTCCCTGAGCATGGCGTTGAGGAGAGGGAAGCAGACGGAGAAAGCAGGAGCAGACAGTGGAGCCACGTCTACGGAAGAAAACAACAAGACAAAGACAAAAGAGAGCGCAGTCAGGACGCCAGCACAGTCACATTTATTATCTATTGTGTTTGCATATGTATTCTTCTTTGCATGGCAAAAAAATGTCTCATGTCAGAACATTTTCAGTCTCATGTCATCTTTTCTTTTAATCTTTGCTTCCCCTCACCTCATTATCAATCCATTCAAACATCAGATAGATGCTGTATAACATTAGATGATTTATTTGGACGTTTTAGATTTATATCTTCTGGAACATTAGACCATTTTCTTATATTTCATCAATAGTTTTAAGTAGTAAATAAATAGAGAATTAGGACAATAGGACATTAAAGTGACATTTCCTACAGAGTTCCTATCCGGCTGTTAAGTCGTGACGAAACACCCTTTCAAAATATAATTTCCAGGTCCAAGTCGGTCCAAGCGACACAGTACCATGTTCCTCGTTGTTTATACAGATCTGAGATTTAAAAAAAACAAAGTATCTGTCATTTTACGTATTTTTAATAGTAAATAAATAGGGAATTAGGACAATAGAATAATAGAACAAGCCTATCCGACTGTTAAGTCGTGACGAAAGACCCTTTCAAAATATGATTTCAGGGTCCAAGTCTGTCCAAGCCTTGTATTTCTACAACGCCACAGTGCCGTGTTCCCCGTTGTTTTAACAGATCTGAGTGTGAACGTAACTGTCATTTTACATCTTTCTTATTGATGAAATAGGCAGTGGAACTGACGAAAGAGGTGATCGTAATTGTTCCAATGTTCTACCATTGAGCGTTTGGACCCGTAAATTGTATTTGAGTGTAAGCTCAGGCTTAACAGCCGGATAGTGGTTTCATCGTTTCAGTTTTGTTCACATTTGAACATATTCAAACAACATAAAACACTTCAATGTTAGCAAGAAACTGACACGATTCAGAAAAGGTGTGCGTGTCCCTAGATGTGCTGTTTGAAACCGTGCCTGTGACGTGACTGTGCTCACCACCGGACTTGGCATCTCTCGCTGGGACAGTGTGGTTGTGCAGCAGCAGTACGGTGCGTTGGGCTGCTGTGTCCAGGTCCTCCTGTTCCCAGGCCTCATCCAGATCGCACTCTGGCTTCAGCAACCGTAGAGTCACGTGTCCCACAAGCACGGCTAGAAGGACAAAAAATGACACTGAGTGGAGCTGCTGAGGTGGTTTCTATCCATACAATACAACACCAAGACAGGCCGTGTACCTAGAGAGTGAAAGTGTTTGGGCATGAGGCACACTGCGATGTCCAAGAAGAGCTGCTGGATGCATGGAGCAGCCAGAGGGGACTGCAGCAGAGGTATTAGGACCTGAAGGACAGGGGGCAGCTCCCTGGTGATCTGAGGTGGTCTCTCTTTCAGAGTGGCTTTCAGCAGACCCACCACGCTCTGCAACTCCACATCCAGCTGGTGACAGCGAGAAGTACACCACAGATCAACACAGAGAAATGAAGAATATCACACACGAGGCGCTCCAGTATTCATTCATTTATTTTGGTGACTTGATTTCATACCCCCTGAAGTCTCTTGCGAATAGCGGACTCCTTTTCAAGCTGGACTTGAATCATTTCCTTCTGTTTGCTGGTTAGTTGCAATTCCTCTTTGATGCCTTTTTTCTTATTAAACTCCTGTAAGATCAAATAGAAAATCAAAATGTGGTCCAGACATTAAAGGCCCAGACAGCAGACAAACACAGATGATGCACTTTACCTCCTGTAACTCCATTTCAATGATCTGCTCCTTGTAGGAGTATGCCTTGTTCTCTCTCTTAATGTTGACCTTCTTGGTGCTTTCCTTCTGAGCACTTTAACAAAGCGTAGAAAAGGGAGACACAAGCAAATAAATTCCAACAGAAAGTTCTGGTGACTGCTGTTGAGTTCAGAGGTTCACAGTGGAGAAGGAGAAGCTGGGCGTTACCTCTGGATGATGCTGTTGTCATACAGTTCTCCCTCGGGTGTGTTCATGATGGCATACTCCTCCCTGGTGACGTGAAGCAGAGCGGGTCTGGAAAGCCCCTCGGTGACATGAGTGATTACCCGCGTTAACAGCTTGTTGGGGGAGAGGCCTGAGAGGGCACCGACTGCATTTTTCACCGCCTGAGGAGAAAAATATGATCACTAAAGGTCCTGGTGTCATGTATGCTACACAAGCATAAGTCAAACACCAAAATCCTTCCAGATATCCTGCACAGATCATAACAAACTGCTTAACTTTTGATCTATCCTTCAATCAATCAAGTTTCCTCGCAGGAATGAGAACTTAAATGTCCATGTGTGTATAAATTCCATGTGCATGTAGCATAAGGAAGCGTGTGTAATTTTCAGACCTGGTTGTCGGCGTTGACTTCCAGTAGATGTGGCAGAATAGCCTCCAGATTCTTTTCTATGAATTCTTCTGCTTTTATGTTCATGGAGAGGAGCAGAGAAGACCAGAGGCCGCTGCGAGCTCCAACTGAGAAGAGATACACACAGAGGGGATGACATGTAAAATACAGCAGACAACGTATGGATAACCTGACTGTGGATGACACATTCCAAAGAGCAACTCATCCTCCTACCTATGGATGGATGATGAGTGATTATGAGGATCTCCATGGCCAGATTCTCTGCTTCGGCGGGGTCGTTCCATTGGCTTGCAGAGGAGCAAATAATAGCCAGTGCTTCCAGCAGGACACGAGTCGGAACGTAGCTGCGACCCAGCTCAGTCAGCTCTCCTGACTCTTGACTCTGACACCAGGACATCCTGGGGCAAGACCTGACAATTTAGATCACACAGTCAGCACTGAGAACAAGATGTAGCTGTTAACTGATTCAATGATCCACAGCTGGTCTGTACTTTGTGTTTGTTGATGACCACGCGGAGTTCCCCCAGAAGGCCACGGGCGAGACTGGATCCACCCAGAGAGGAGAGCAGCTTTCTCACTGTCTGCTGAGCCCGCTTCCTCACGCGCCAGCTCCGAGCCAGCAGAACCGCAACTGTGGCATGATGATACATCCTACAGAGCAGTTACATGCAGGAAAACCAATGATTAAAGCACTACAAGTTAAATTAGACAAATCAATAATTAATGTATGCTCTGCATTTAGGGCAGAACCTCACAGAAAGAAAATAGGTAGAGGAAATAAAAATAAGTTGGCCCTGATCCCCCCCCCCATGGTGGATATGCTTTAATCCTGGGTACACACAAAATACAGTATGCAGGCAAATACGTGTGGCTGGTGTTTGTGTTGTATATAAGCACTCGAAGACATTTAAAGGTCAAAAGTTCTCGACATGTTACAGAGGGACAGACTCACTGAGATTTGCTGGTGTTAAGCCTGTGAATGTGGTCCAGGAGAAGCCTTTCACAGAGAAGCAGCACTGTGAGCAGAGCTAAAGACGGGGGAGAAGACACAAACAGACCATCATTTCATGTCTTAATACTTCAAAAATGTTAAAGAGCATTTAAGTTAGGAAGGCATGTTGGAAAATTGCCTTACTTTCCTCGCTGGCCTGGGAGAGGAACTTTTCTGTGGTGAACAGTGGCTTCTTCTCATCTAAGATCAGATTCCAAAAGCTGGAGAATTTAGACTCTGCAGAAACAGAAAGACAAAAAAGGTACTCATCACTTCCCATCCTTGTATGCTCCAACAGTCTCCATAAGGGAGGAAAACTAAACGTTGAGAAGCCTCACCGGTCTGCGTCTCCAGCAGTGCCAGTCGACTCAAAAGTACAGAAGCTGCCACGCCTTCTGCAAGAAGAGCATGCTGGGAGTTTTGTGCCGCAGCCTTCTCCACTGTTTTAAGAAGCAGTGGCACGAGGTCTGAGGCTTGGGTCAGAGTGTCGCCTAAAAAGCAGGGAAATGATAAGACAGGATTAAGGATTGAGCTCAATAGAAGGATCTGTATATTTGACACATAGCGTCCCTCGTGTGACTGACCTTTGAAAGCTCCCACCATGGCCTGAAGGTAGGCGTGTCGAACCAGAGAGGTGGAGGTCTTGAGGGTGAAAGCTTTCTTCAACCAATCCAGGAGAGCGGTGGGAACTTCCACTGTGAGGCGACTGCTCCACTGGGAGAGCACAGACACTGCGTGCACCAAGGTAGCCTCGTGAACTGAATAAAACAAAGACTAGTTAGTACACTGGGGTCTCTTGAAGACTTTCCAGGCATGAGGAATAAACGCATGTGACCTCAGGGTGTTTCCACACCGATACCTTCTTGTTGTAAATTAGGGATGAACATCACGGCGACTGCAGAGCTGAGAGTCTGGCTGGAGGTTCCTGACACGGCATGATGGCTGCAGCTGGCAATCCCTAGAACAAGATGAACATTTTCAGGATTACAAAATGTCTGCGATTGTATCTCATGGGTAGCTAATAAATCTGAGTGTGTCCAAGACCTCTTACCTGACAACACACTCATCTTTTGGGCAACGACTGTGAGCTTTCCCTCGGACCCTGCAGCCACAAGAATTATGATTCAGGTGAGCAAAAGCAAACACGGCTGAGACAATGTTTCAGTCTAACAGGCAATGAATTAGTTCACCTCCGAGGATCTTAAAGAGGTGAGTGACGATGTCCTGCACGGCAGAGGGGTCGCTGCACTGCTGGGCCAGGTTCTGCATGGCCTGGACCGCCTCCTCCATCAACTGGGCGTTATTAGCTTTCAGCTGGCCTGAAACACAGACCACACCATTAATTAAACGCACATAATTTTAATGCTAAATTGAGTTATTGAATTGTGACAGCTGAGTGTATTATTTTAAAAATGTTCACCAAGACTCAATTGAGCACTAAGGCCTTACTTGCGATGGCTTTTCCGATATCCATGGCATACTGACTGAGGTCGAGAGTCACAGCCGACAGCAGACAGGAAACGGCTGGAAAGACACCAGACAATGTGTTAATCCACTGTGTGAGAGCTGCCTGAGCATCAAGCAGGAGCATATGTCACACAATCATCAGAAAGTAAGAGCATCTCACTCTGCATGGCATTCTCCGGACTGCGGAGCATCGTCTTCTGCAGGGTAGGGAGGAGCAGCTCCTTGAACTCAGAGTGGGACACATGACGCAGGAATGAGCCGCTTTTGTCCAAAATGTGCTGTTGTGGTTTCGTCTTGCTCATAAGGACCGATTTCATGTACAGGTCCAACAGGGCACTCTGAAAACAGTAGACACAAGGTAAGATGTTGCATTCATGTGACATGTACTCCATACTAACATTAATACTAGAACTGCAGAGCCAATTAAAGAAAAACTCACCTTGTGCTTCTCTATTGGAGCTTTGTCTTTCTGAGCGGTGCAGAAGTCTAAACACACCCCCAGCATGGCCAGAGCAGTGGGGCCCTGGTCCAGACTCAACAGTGTGCTGATGTATTGATCGACCAGCCCGGGGTTCTGTTAAAGGCAACACAACGTCAGGTCCCTCACAGATTAGGATGACTGATTCCAGGTGTTTTCAACAGGTCAAGTTTAGTTTATATGTAAGGTACAAAATCACACCTCTAATGGTCTGAAGCCCCATCCCAACAGGTTCAATATAAAGGGGAGAGGAGGGATGGGTAATAAAACATGTCCCCTCCTCTTTCATATGAAAAGTTGTCATTCTGGACGTAATTTGAAGGACTGGTTAATTTAAAGAGCTGGTTCTGTAATCGACTGGCGTGCGGCAGAAAAAACATGTCGCCTTCTCATCAGTTTTAGCATTGATCAGTGAGCATCATTGATCCGTGATCCGTTCGGATCAATATCTTCGCCTCGGCACACACGTGATCCGCGGATTGATGTATGAAAAAAAAAGTTGTGCGCATGTTCATTCCACACACACTTGTTAAGAGCAGGGTGGTCATGGCGAGCAGAGGAACGGAGGAGCTTGAACGCCCCGTGCCATTTAAAATCCCATGTATGGGAGCATTTGGGTTCCCTGTCAAGTATATTGATAAAGGAAAGAGGTTAGTGGATAAAACAACGTTTTGTTCAGAAACAAAACGGCAACTGAATCTGAGCATCAGGTTAGATCCTCCCTCCAACAACATCAGCGTGTTTCTTTTTATCACCACTGTTTCCCGTACTCACATTCTTCCAGAGGTGACTGAGATTCTTCAGGCTCGATTTCTGAGCCGTGGTCTTGGCTCCACCCACCACCTCAGAGACAAGCAGGCTCTGAACCTCCACCTGAAAGACAGGACGACACCAGTCCAAAGGTCAAGGGTAAGAAAATTCTGTTTGTCAACTCCATTACCCGGTTCAGCAGGTCACCAACTCAGACAGCAACACGTAACGTGTCAGTGAAAACTGCACGACTTGGTATAAGCAGATATTTCAGAATCACAGTCCACATTCATACAAGACAGAAACTGTTTTACTGACCAATTTCTTCCAGATAGGTCCTTCTTTTTTCTCTGGGGCAGAAAACACACTGGGGACTAAAAGGCAGGTCCAAGACAAGCTGATGAAGGCAGCAGAGCCTGTGCTTTTGCTGCAAATATAACAAGGCAGCCATAAGAGGAGGAAGAGGACAACCGGAGCAACATGCGACCAAAGATTGGTTCTAGACACGCTTTTTTTTCATTTGCAAACCGTATCATAGTATATTCATGACCGAAAGAACGAGGTCGCGGGGAACAAGCGGTCGAAATGTGTTTCCTCAGGAGGGTGGTTGGAGTCTCCCTTAGAGAGAGGGGGAGAAGTTCAGCATCCGTGAGGAACTCGGAGTAGAGCCGCTGCTCCTTTGCGTTGAAAGGAGCCAGTTGAGGTGGTTCAGGATCATCTAGTAAGGATGAACCCTGGGCGCCTCCCTAGGGAGGTGTTCCAGGCACGTCCAGCTGGGAGGAGGCCTCGGGGAAGACCCAGGACCAGGTGGAGAGATTAGATCTCCACACTGGCCTGGGAACGCCTCAGGATCCCCCAGTTAGAGCTGGATAATGTGGCCCAGGAAAGGGAAGTTTGGGGTCCCATGCTGGAGCTGCTGCCCCCACGACCCGACCCCGAGTAAGCGGTTGAAGATGAGATGAGATCATAGTATATATGTTTAGTTTATTGTGTTTCTGCTAACTGCACTCACATCATGATAATTACATACACTACACTGTATAATTATTGCTTACTCTGCTTCTCAAACACAGTAAAACTTAAATATGTGTAAAGCTGACAGTGCTAAGATGCTGCATTTCTTCTGTAAATCTATACATTTTGGAATTTGTTAGGGGTGAAACTAAAAAAAAGCTGATAAAAAGTGCAATATGAAGTTCAGAGCATTACCTGGGCTCTCCATTTTTGCTGATGACTCCACTGCTCAGCAGGCAGTGGAGGAGGCTGCTCACCAGGACGTCAGGCTGACTGTCAGCCAGCTGGGCGATAACAGAGAGGATCTCTCTGCGTGATGCAGCATCCCTGAGACACACACACACACACAGACACACAACCATGTAAACACAAAGGATGTGGACGAGGTTCTTACACTTTTTCTAAAGTCAAATTCAAGCACTTTGAAAGCATTTTAAGGTGGATCTTCAAGCTTTTCCAGCACCTTTCATCTGTGTTAATTTACATATTTATATATAGTATATACAGCATGCAGAGATTTGCACTGCATCACATTAAATAAGATGTTATTGTGCTATCAACAACCAACATTATGTGTCGTGACAAACTCTACAAAAGGGTAGGGAAGCACTTTTCTAACCTGGAAGCGTTTGTGCCATAAACCCTACCCTCACGATGTTCAGTTTTTGTTGAACCCGTTTCATAGAGGTGTGGATTCAAATGCCATGAGGCTGCAGTTTGTGGCGCTGTTGAGCTGTTTACCCACAGGTCTTTCTATGAATTTGCCCATTTATAACAATGATGGTAGCGTACATAACAGGAACACCTCTTTGTTTAATGCAAAATAGAATGAAGCAGCACCAGAAAGTACATCAACCATAAAGAAAAGTAAATCATTACCTCTCTAAAAGTCTCAACAACATGAATATTGTAAAGTTAATGAAGGATTTATTGCAAGACTGTTGCATTGGGCTGCATTTGTTTTAGCTCGGTGTGCGTAATAAACTGACAACTGAGCGTAAACATTCAAACTTAAGCCTGTTTTGGGAGCAACTCACTGTGGTAAAGTGATTTTTATTGTGGCTGAATATATCTCCTTATATATAAACCTACCGATATCTGTGAGGAGTGAGACAGAAGAGCTTGCATAATCCTTTGATGGCAGGTTCTGGTAACTCTAAAATAGAGAGAGAGAGTTTACAGAAGCATTAGTTTTGATTAGAGCTGATTTAAAACCACAGTGTAGAAAATGAAATAAGACAAACCTTTGCCCTTAATACAACGTCTCAGCTCCCCGAATATCTCCTTGCGCTCTTTCACGCTGGCTGTCGTCACTTTTGCAGCAAACTTCTTCAGTGTGTCTGAAACCTGGAGCAACAGTCGTGTTTAGTGTAAAGACGACAGTGAAGCGAGCGGCAGCAGCGACATCGGCAGCGCTCAGGGTCACAACATATTCACATCTGGATCATATCGGACAGGAGGAGCGGCTGGTCCTTACGTTTTACAGGCTGGGGGAAACGCTCGGCATTTGTTATTCGTTGTAATTTGTGCGATGACAAAAATAATCACCACAGCTCTAGTTACATGTAGAGGTGCTCCGATCCGAGCCCTGGATCGGATATCGGCTCCCATATTGACTCATTAGATCGGATATTGGATGAATGAGGCTGATCCAGTCATTTCTTTTTTATTAATATCAGATACAGCGAGTTCATTAAGTCATTGTTTGTTGGGTTTCAGGCAGCTGCTCTATTTTATATCACATTTTAAAATATGTTTGCAGTGCACTTTATATGGAAGTGTTATTTATTCATTTTTGCTGCTAATGTACACTTTAATATTTGTTTATAGTACATTTATGTGTTAATGTGTTAGCTTTTTAACAAGGCTAAATGTTTATGTGAAGCCTGATGACTTCACTCACATGGAAAGTTATACGGTTCCTTCATTCAACAGTAGGATCGGTATCAGGTATCAGGTATCGGCCGATGCGCTCAGCCCAGGTATCGGATTGGATCAGAAATAACTGGATCGCTGCATCTCTCTCCTCGGGATAAATAAAGCTTTTGGAATCTGAATCTAGCTAAATGTAGAGTAAGCGTATAAGATCAAATGTGCATGACTGACTGTATATGTCAGAAATGAGCAGTAAGATAAAATTATTGCACTTAAGTGGTGGAAAAAGTTACTGCTCAAAGAAAATAAGGTAAGTATCAGAATCAGGTTTATTGCTAAGTATGTTGGACATACAGAGAATTTGACTATCCAGGTATATAAGAGTAGATTATGAACTGCACAGTGAGAGGCTCCCAGCCCAAGTATTTCCTTAGCATCATATTCATTTTTACTTGTTTTATTGTGGAGATTGCTTCAAGAACCACCAGAGAGCTTGAGTAACAGTAACAGTGATTACAAGTCACTACCTAATGAGGGCGTGGCTTAACTCATCATCACATAAGATGCTCGTCTACCTAATTTAGTTGAATTCAGACCAACAGAAGTAAATGACAGTGAGTTTAGCCCCTCGCTACTCTACACCTGAAGCCGGAGCTCCCACCGTGTGCAGCAGCAGCAGCAGCTCGGCGTGATGAAGCCACACTGAGGCTACGTAGCACCGAGCTAACAGCCTGCTAGCTAGCTGCTGTTACGGTTCCCCGTTAAACGCCAAAACACACCGACGTGTTCGTAACGCGGTAGTGACGACACCACGGTTTCGGTTTCTACCTCACTTTAATACATTAGTGGATAGAGTACCGTTAAAAACCAGCCACACAAACCTGCGTGTCCGCTGCCATCTTGCCGGTCTTGATGCAGGAAGGACTTGGTGATGTCACTTCCGGGTCACGGATGCTACGTCATTATTTTTATGTTGCGTAAAATGTCTGATTTGTTTTATTTGATATTTTTGTTTAATTGTTAAATAAAGTTTGTTAAATACTTATATATTTAATTTATAATATAATATAATAATAATATTTTTTAAACAGTTTTTATATTAACATGAAAAGTAAAACATAAACATTTAAAATACACTAAAATAAAATAAATAAACAATAAAAGCGCAAAACACAAACTATAAATACCAGATTTAAACTGTTGCAGTTACTGCATTACTAAATAAAATGACACGGAAGAAAGCAAAATATTATACTCAAATATAAGTTATATTTTTTGTGTAATTGTTAAATAAAGTTTGTTAAATAATATATATTTATTTTATTTTTTTAAGTTTTTATATTTACTTGATGAAATATAAAAATAAACATTTAAAATACACTCAAATAAACAATCAGAGCGCAAAACCCAAACTATAAACACCAGATTCAAACAGATTTAATTTGCTATTGACACTCCCAGGCTCTCGTGTTCTCCATGTTTCTAAATTACCATTAACAATATTTAGGCTCTAAATGCCGGTTCCACGGGGATTCCACGGGAGCTATAGTTTATGGTAATGGTAAATGGTCTTGTACTTATATAGCACCTTTCTGACTACTCAAGGCGCTTTCACAGTGTTTGTCACATTCACCCGTTCACACAGACGTTCACACTGATGGCAGTGGACATCTACAGACCATCTAATGTAACCATTCACACCACATTGACACACCCATGCGCAGCACGAGGAGCAATGCGGGGTTCTGTGTCTTGCCCAAGGACACTTCGACATGCGGACCGGGGGAGGTGGGAACCAATCCGCCAATCTCTCGAATGGAGGATGACCCACTCTACCACTGAGCCACAGTCGCCCCAGTTTAACTGAAACACAGATGCTATTGCTTTGTATTAAACCAAAGTTTGTGTTATTATTGATTTTCCACTGGCCATTTGACAAAAATAGCACGAAACTGGAGTTAAAATCATGAATCACGAGAGTCCAGTTACAGAAATAACCTTCAAACTTCAAGAAATCTCAATTTCAGTCCGACAAATACAACAGCTCCACACAATAAAGTGAGTATTTTGCACCTTTGAATACGTTTAAATGATACAGACAACATTTCAATTTTGACAGATGGAATTTAATGTGACAATACATCAGTTCATTGTTTCTGATTGTAAGCAATTTAAAGCTGGATACATTCACCACGTCTAACATCGGTTGTGTTTCGTTCTTCTCGCACGGTTGAAATGGATTCTGTCCTCAGTTCAGTGACCGCAGATGACCGTTTTCTGTTTCTCTGAGTGGTGCTCTTGAACATGACCACGAATGCATAAACAAATGGTACAAAAGTAGCCGCCTAATAACGTTCGATTTAAAATATTATATTAGTAATTCATAGTTTTGCTTGAGATGGAGGCACTTCTTATTTTTAGATCTTCTAATTCTAAGATCGAAGACGTGCGTGTCCTTCAAATGTGGGCCTGACAGACGTGACCTTTAAAAAGTGAAACTTGTAAAAAAAGCAGCGAAGCAGCCGAGCAATCGATGGTACCATATGAACTGAAGACTTACACTGATGAAGAGTGGGACCGACACTCCCATAAATACGTTTGAACAGAAATATCACAGACTGAGCCGTTCCAGAGAGACGCTACAGTCCCACAGTTTGCACTCTGTAATCTTCGTCCACTTCGGTCCAGATATTTCATTTTTCCTTTTATCAGCAAAGGAGACCACCGTCCTCACGCGCTATCCAACGATGGCAAAGATAATGAGTCCGATTACGACGGAGGCCGCCACCACTCCGATGCCAATGAACACAAATTTCATCCTATTGCTCTCCCATCGTTTCTTCTGCTTCACCTGGTTGGCGGTCTTTTCAAAGGCTTTGCTCTGGGGAAGAAACACACACATAGAAGATGTTACGTCACGTTGCTGTGTAACTAAACTTTTTAAATGTCTGATAGGATGTGGAACAAATGCAAAGATGGGATAGATTGATGAACCTAAAGTCAGTATACTAACTTCTATAAACGCCCAAAGAAAACCAATACAATCCATGTTTTCTGGATGTATATTTCTCTTTCCTAAAGTGCTAGTTGGTCTGTCTGCGGGGCAACATGCAGGTCACACTGTTCCCACATTGGCCAAACTAAATCACACACAAACTAAAGAAGCAAATGGAGATTTAAGTTGTAAAATACGGGGAGAACTTTGTGATGACATGGATTAAGAACAGGCAATCTAGGAAAGTTAAGTGCTTATAGAAGCTTTATAGGACAACATACGACACTGTGGTTAACTTAAATCTGCATTGGTCTGCGTTATGACACCAACTATGGATCAAATGACTACATGTTGGGGCGGCTGGTGACTCAGTGGTCAGAGCAGGCGCCCCATATACAGCCCTAAGGGCACCTAGGCGCGGTACGCTTGCCGGTCACAGCCCGTTTGGGAGAGTTGGGCTTTTGTAAAGAACGTTTACACATGTACGCAAACGTGCTTTACAAAACCCGCACACCCAGACACAAGATGGCAGCTGATTGGGTAAATGTGTCCGATATCTATCCATTCAGCAACTTCATTTTTTTAAATGTTTCTAAGGGCCCCAATATAAGGCAAGTTTTATTTCCCAGTGTAGTATATTAAAAAAACAAGATTAAAATAGTCTGGCCCTGCACACCTGGGGCTTAGGTTGCAGCCTGGGACAGCCTGTGCATTAATCCGCCTCTGCAGATCTAACTCAAGGCAACATTTCTTGCTTTAGAGTTCTGTCCAATCTGTCCAATAGGGGGTGCTGTAGTATTATCATATATCCATAAAAGTTAGGAATCTATTTATGTGTGTATGTATGAGAACAAGAACCGGTATTCCAATCAAGGCTGGTAGCAGCAATACCAGGGTCCAAGCAGTCGTCCCGTTATGCACTTCCCACAGGGACTGCTTTATTCAACTTAAAGGTGATAATAAGGTGTAAAAAATACTGTAAATGCAGGTTTAAAGCTGACTTCATTTGGCCATTTTTTTGCACACAACACTGGCATATCACGACTAAATGAATTATATACTTTGTTTATATATTTTTGTATACATCCAGCATTTATTTGGATTTGTGTTTCTGGCTATCTGATCAATGTAAGTCATAGTAGTATCCATAAAACCAAAACAATGAGCTGAAAGACACTAAAATGTGCCGTAGAGAGTGATGCAACAGCATCACACATAGTCTTTTGATCTTTAGTTAAAATAAAAAGATACTGACCGGTGTAACTTTCAGTGTTACCATGGCATCAAATATCTTTTCATATAGAACATTTATGAGAGCTGCCTCCCTTGTTCGCCTGCTCATGACCCACGTCTGCCTGTTTGCTTTCTTAGTTCTCTTATAAATGCTCAACAGTGCGATGTAACACTGGCGAACGGGGCAATGTGGGAAAGATGTGACCCGCTTGTCGACCCCCGGACGGACATTGGCCTCGTGGCACGTCCTGCTCACACTCTGTCGTACCCAGGGAAACCAGCTCGCTTCATTCATCTTAGGAAACAATAGGAAATACCTTTCTAAGAATAGCACCATAAAACACAATCAGGATGTAAATTGTACATTTGTTTTCCTCTCCAGCTCCACCTAAGGTGTATTTATAGACATCAATATGACATTTCCTAGTTTTAATCCCTGGACGCCTGTGGAAAGGGAGTGTCATTCACCGTAGAGACTTCCACAGAGAACACTTAGTTAAAGTAGTGTGTGGTGTGATGCTAAACAATGATTGTTCTCCACAGCTTCTCTGATCCACTCCCCGCTCACCTTCGCCAGCAGGTCATCGGCCCTGTCCTCCAGTTCGCCCAGTTTGCCAGACCTCTCATCAACCTTGTTGAGGTTGTCCAGCATGATGACCTTCACCTCCTCCGCATCGTCCTGGGCCTGCTGCAGGCGGCACTTCCCATTCTCCTGTCCAATCAACGCAAACACCACAGCATGGTTAAGGAGCAAACATAATGTGGATTCATTCAGTCAGTTGGGACCTTTTGCAGGAAACCATGTGCATATCTTGCATTGTTTGAACTTTCCAGTAGCGAGAGAGAGGTGGTTGTAAACACCCAGGGTCAGCTATTTGCTTCTTGGCATAAATGACTCATAACTTAAAGTAATCATCTCTAAAATGTTCAGTTAAAGTTATAATCTGTGAAATCTTCATCTAGTTAATTGTCTTTTCAGTTACGATCTGTCATAGACAATGGTGATTGGTCATCTGACCCACTAATGAAAGCACTTGTAATCGCTGCTTAGCCCCAGAAACACATCCGAGCGTCTGTGGTCACTAGGGCTGAAACGATAACACGAGTTACTCATTCATTCATCTTCAACCGCTTATCCTGGGGTCGGGTCGCGGGGGGCTGGAGCCGATCCCAGCTGACATCGGGCGTGAGGCGGGGTCCACCCTGGACAGGACGCCAGTCTATCACAGGACACATAGAGACGAACAGAGACAGACAACCATTCACACCTACGGGTGATTTAGAGTCATCAATGAACCGAACACCTGCACGTCTTTGGACTGTGGGAGGAAACCGGAGAACCCGGAGAAAACCCACGCAGACACGGGGACAACATGCACACTCCACACAGAAGGGCCCCAGCTGGGATTCAAACCTGGAACCTTCTCGCTGTGAGGCGACAGTACTAACCACTACACCACAGTGTACTCAAATACAAAAAATCCTCGAGGCAAAATCTGTGCCTCGATTGATCCGTTTAATTCCTATCTTGCGCGTTACGCGGCCTGTTCACCGCAGGGATCATTGTCCCACACCGACTGTTTTCTCAGCTGCACACCACCACGTCCAGAAAGGGCAGAGAAAAGAAGCCAAAACGGTGCAATGTGTCCACTGCAAACTAGAACGGTTATACCGAAGCAGCACGGTATCGACGATTCAGCGTCTGAACCGAAAGCGGCCCGTTGTTAACGCCACTTCCCAGAGCGCCGCTGCTCCGGTTTAAGGAGGGCGGTGGTGGTAGGTAAGGAGAAACAGGAAGAGAAAGTGCAACGTTAGCTGTGAGAGAGTCGCTCTTCCTGATTCTATCCATCTGTAATTCTTTTCATAAATGATCTGTTTGTCTTTAAACCTGTTTGAGTAAACGTGTGCGTCAGGTAGAACTTATGCAACACTTTGAATTGTTTAGATAGGAACTTATTCATGGTGGACTGTGAGAGTATTGCCTTCAACACACACACACATCTCGTCTCTCCCTCTCTCTCTCCCCCTCACACACACATGCACACTCAAACACACACACACACACACATCTCATCTCTTTCTCTCTCTCCCTCACGCGCACACGGACAGACACACACACACTCAAACACACACATCTTCTCTCTCTCTCTCTCTCTCTCTCTCTCACACTCACACACTCACACACACACACACACTCTCTCTCTCACACACACACACACACACATAAATAGGCCTACCCCAGACATAATACATTTTTATGCAAAATTATAGATATATATATATATTTTTTATCCGATTCCTCAATTAATAGATGAAATAATCGGTAGAATACTCAATTACAAAAAGGTTTCGATAGCTGAAGCCCTAGTGGTCACATTCAAGAGCACAAAATGCCACTGCAGCGCTCTAGTAGTCAGTCAGGTGGAGCTAGTCACTGAAGCTTATGCTGCGTTTCATTGTAATTGGAAATCGTGAACTTCTGAGTCCGGCTTGTAGTAAGGGCAGAAGTGTAATAGGAACATGTGTGTGTGTGTGTGTGTGTGTGTATGGATTTAAGAGGGTAACACATATGGGACTGACGTGAATGCGTAACATTTGTCATCATCACTGTGTAATTTATATGATGTCAATTGAGGGAGTGAAAGTATTATCGGCTCAAGACAATCGCCAGTCATCGGCATCAGCCCTAAAAGGTCCATTTCGGTCGATCCCTACTTATAAATACATAAAAGTCCTCCTGAGCTTTAGAAACTCTTTTTTGCACAATGCCACTAATCGTATGCAAAGAGGTCGGTGTACTCGTCACTGAGTGCTGCTCAGTCATATACCTGTTTATCGTCTTCTGTGGCTCTGGAGGGAGTTTTCATCAAGTCTGAGAAAACCCCCTTTACAAACGGAGGTTGTGGAATTTAAAAGACGTGGGCCGTTACGCAGCGGAGAGTTGAATGAAAAGACACTGTTGATCGCAGTATGGGAAAATGCAGGATCCAGTGTTTTTGGAGCTTGATCCCAAATGAGGGACTAAAAGTCGGGATAACTCGGCCTCTTGTCTTTTTCTTTTCTCCCACAGAGTCCGGCAGAGGTCGATGAAGGAGCTGAAGGTTAAAGCACTCACATGGTTTTTTTTTGTCGTGGTAGTGAGTGCATCTGTTGTGAAATGAATACCTGCATGCTGCTACATTTCACTGTGGTTTACTGTAACTTACTTAAGTACGAAATGCTGCGACACTCCACTGTGCCATACTGTCACTTAGTTCTGTAGGACATGCTGCTGCACTCCACTGTGCCACACTGTCACTTAGTTCTGTAGGACATGCTGCTACACTCCACTGTGCCATACTGTCACTTAGTTCTGTAGGACATGCTGCTGCACTCCACTGTGCCACACTGTCACTTAGTTCTGTAGGACATGCTGCTACACTCCACTGTGCCATACTGTCACTTAGTTCTGTAGGACATGCTGCTGCACTCCACTGTGCCACACTGTCACTTAGCTCTGTAGGACATGCTGCTACACTCCACTGTGCCACACTGTCACTTAGTTCTGTAGGACATGCTGCTGCACTCCACTGTGCCACACTGTCACTTAGCTCTGTAGGACATGCTGCTGCACTCCACTGTGCCATACTGTCACTTAGTTCTGTAGGACATGCTGCTACACTCCACTGTGCCACACTGTCACTTAGTTCTGTAGGACATGCTGCTACATTTTTAACATTTTTAACACTTATAACTTATCGCTCCTTCTCACTTATCTAGTTTGTACTTATTTCATTTCAATCTGCTGCTAAACTGCACGCTGCGTATTGTTGTATATTGTATAAACCTACGCTTAACCACGACGTCTGTTGGTTCATTGCTTGATTTATTTTACGTTAGCTTTATTTTGATTGATTTATGTTTATGCTTATTGTTACTCTGATCCTTTTCCGCCTTTGTATCGAAACTGTTGCACAATAATTTCCCTCGGGATAAATAAAGCTTCTTGAATCTTGAATCTTGAATCTTGAACCTAACTCTGCAGTTCCTTTGTGTTTAACGTCAACACATTTTCAGTGAAACTTTACAGCTTGTTGTCCGGATAGACTGCCAACTCACACACGTCTGCCTGATAGAGATCAGACCGGCCCGGTGTTTTCTAAACACAGCAACAGGAGAAGACATCCTGCTGTGACATCTTTAGATCCAAGACTACGCTCATGTGCACTCACAACTAGCTTGATCCCAAATGAGGGACTAAAAGTCGGGATAACTCGGCCTCTTGTCTTTTTCTTTTTGCATCTGTGAGTTCTTCTTTTGTGCTTTCCCACAGAGACCGGCAGAGGTCGTAGAAGGAGCTGAAGGTTAAAGCACTCACATGCTTTTTTTTTCGCGTTAGTGAGTGCATCTGTTGTTTGAGCTCCTTTCTACAATCGAATACCTAACTCTGCACTTCCTTTGTGTTTAACGTCAACACATCTTTAGTGAAACTTTACAGCTTGTTGTCCGGATAGACTGCCAACTCACACACGTCTGCCTGATAGAGATCAGACCGGCCCGGTGTTTTCTAAACACAGCAACAGGAGAAGACATCCTGCTGTGACATCTTTAGATCCAAGACTACGCTCATGTGCACTCACAACTAGCTTGATCCCAAATGAGGGACTAAAAGTCGGGATAACTCGGCCTCTTGTCTTTTTCTTTTTGCATCTGTGAGTTCTTCTTTTGTACTTTCCCACAGAGACCGGCAGAGGTCGATGAAGGAGCTGAAGGTTAAAGCACTCACATGCTTTTTTTTTCGCGTTAGTGAGTGCATCTGTTGTGAAATGAATGTTTTAGCTCCTTTCTACAATCGAATACCTAACTCTGCAGTTCCTTTGTGTTTAACGTCAACACATCTTTAGTGAAACTTTACAGCTTGTTGTCCGGATAGACTGCCAACTCACACACGTCTGCCTGATAGAGATCAGACCGGCCCGGTGTTTTCTAAACACAGCAACAGTCCTGCAGTGACTTTAAGCAGGGGAATGATGCCTTCCCCAGCACTGAGACTTAAATAAAAGAGGAACAAGTTATAAGAAAAGGAAGTAATAAATGAAGTAAAGCAGGTTTTCCCACATCACAGAGAATACGTCTTTATCTGCTCTGAGGGGAAAATGCAGCGCTCAAGGGCAAAACAACAACAACAGGGAAACGAGAGTGATAAGAACCCCGAGGCGGGAGATTTAGAGAGCAGTTTGACCTCAGAGCGGTTTGTACCCTGACACGTTTCTCCTTCACCTTTGCCTCCTGAGCCACGAGAGGAAGCCAGCGTCTCAGAAGTCGACAGAGCAGGAAACCCACAGATAGAGCAAAACAAGTACGCACCCTTCATCTCCATTTGCTTCATAATTCACTCTTATTTCCTGTTCAAAGGCGCCGTTCGCAGGCTAAGAATAGTGAAGCGTCGTGTCAGTGACTGCTGGAGACGGATAAATGGATGCCCTGAAAGCCGGGTTATCTCATTTTTTGGCCTGCCAAATAGTGAGACAAAAGTGTGGGTGTTTAAAATTCAGCCGGCGACGTCTTAACACAGGAACTGCTGCCCATTCCAGTTCCCCTCCTTGCTTCCTTCCTTCCTCCCCTCTCTCCCTCCCTCTCTCCCTCCCTCCCTCTCTCCCTCTCTCCCTCCTGCCTGGATTAATGTACCTGGCATTATGCAGGGAAACCACACCCACGCCAGGTTATAGCCCCTTCATTATAGCGGAGTATTGTACTCCGTCCTCTTTGAACAGTGAAAACAACTGCTGGCTTGGATAGCTAATAATAACAATAATAATAATAACAATAAAAATGTGATAATAATAAAATAATTCATGTTTCAGTAGAGCGTGTTTGAAGGTTGCGGAGATGTGACCCGTGCTAAAGGTAAGAAATGGGACCCATAAGACACCAGCTTCTATATTTACATTAACTTTATATATTTATATTTAATTGATTTACACTTACCTCTCACTTCACGACCAAGGCAAGCTTTATTTATACTCACTCGTTTGAGTTACCTTGGAATAAACTACAGGATCATTTCGTTTTGAATACAATTTGCACATTTCTGAGCACTGATCTGTGTATTTACTGTGTATTTAATGCTATTTTATCACGTTTAGTTGTGTGTTTTCTTTGTTTTTAAATATATCTATATGGTTATATGGTTACATTTATATTATCTGATTGTATATATCTCCAGTAACTCATTGTACCATGTCCCTGTCTATGTTTACTCAGTGATTAGTCATTATTATGTCTGTGTAATGATCTTTTTAGTTGTTTTTGTCTCTTCTATCATTGTTGTACCTTTCACTGCTTTGTCTGTTTTGTGTGGGACCACCTCCTAAATGTGTTTATCCCCCAAAATAAATACATTTCATATAATATAGTTTGTTTCTATGCTGCTGTCTTTGCCAGAACTCCTTTGGAAAATGATTTTAAATGGGAATATCCTGGTTAAATAAAGATTAGTGCAAAAATACAAACAAATCAAGCTTCTTTTTGTGTTTTTTTAATATATGCTTTTATTTATTTGTCTATTTAAGTACATTTACTCATTTAAGATTCACCCCAGTGTGTTTTCTCACAACTCAGGTGCGAATAAATGGACTAAAAGCACTTTTTAAATGTTAGTTTTGCTCTTTTTTCTGGATAAATATTGGTAAATAAGGCATTAGGCAGCAGCTGACAGCAGCTCCATTGTACCCACTGCTGCTCTGCACATTACAAAGGGTCAAAGTATATTTTTTAAAGGCATTCTTGCAAAACAAAGTCCCCCCTCTCTTCTCCCCAGAGCTGTTAGTCATTATACCCCAGAGCCCGTGTGTGCACTTACCATGTCTGCCGTGTGTGTGTGTGTGTCTCTGGCTGTTTGTGTCGGGGCTGTCACCGGATCCAATGCATTTATAGCGCGACTCCAGTCAACTTCAGAAACAGGAAACGCAGCATACCAGCTCTGTGGGTTTAATGTTCCACCTTGTGCGCTGAAACAAGGCGGTGCAGAGGTTTGCGGTTGTCTCCTCTGTCCCCGTGCACCCTTTCTCTCCCTCCTCTCACCCCTTTCTCTCTCTTTTCTCTCCCTCCTCTCACCCTTTTCTCTCTCTTTTCTCTCCCTCTGTCACTTTCACTTCTGCGGAGGCGCGGCGCGTCTCCTTCTGCCCGCAGGACTTTGTGCGCTCTTGTCGTGATGCGTTCACGGTATTCCCGGAAAGTTTACAATTACAAGAGGTGGTCACGTGACAGTCACTCTGGACTTCCCCGGATTTGTGTGGTTGGGACCGGTGGATGGTGCAGATTCCCCCTAAATGGACCATAGCCTGCTGTAGTGCACGAAAGGTTATTCATGGAGGTGGGAAATAACAACTTATACAGTACTTTAGTTGAGTTTTTCCATTTTATAATAATGTAATACTACTAATACTAGTGATACACTTTATTTTGCACCTTTCACAACAACAAATGAAGCTCAAAGTGCTTCACAGAGAACAATAATCTATTATATAGGTGTTAAAAAACACATAACAATTAAATAATTCTCAAGAGATCCAACCAATGAGGATGATACCAGTAATTAACCAAGTTAATAATGATTCAAATGAACAATTTTAAGATACAAAATCCATAAAACAAGCATGGAATAGGCTAATGAATATTATAAGCGTGATTTTACAACGTGAAATTAATTAAAAGCAATTTAATAAAGATACGTGTTGAGCTGTTTTTGGGCTGATTCACTGTGTCGCAATGAGATTTCCTGTGTACATAAACCCAGCCCAGCTTTATTTGTTAAGCACTTTAAAACAGCAAATGTTGATCCAAGTGCTGCACAGAAGAATAAATACGACATCATAAATAAAAGACATAACAGCCAAACGAGGCACAAATACATCTAAAATACAGCAATAAATGAAAAGACATAAAACATATGTTAAAAGAAAAGCCATGCAATCAAATCAGTCAAAAAGGTTAAATAAATTAAATAAAAACATGATCGAAAGAACGAGGTCGCGGGTCCAAGCGTGTGAAATGTGTTTCCTCAGGAGGGGGGCTGGAGTCTCCCTTAGAGAGAGGGGGAGAAGTTCAGCATCCGTGAGGAACTCGGAGTGGAGCCGCTGCTCCTTTGCGTTGAAAGGAGCCAGTTGAGGTGGTTC